>NW_025533939.1:0-72500 GCF_020615455.1 Coregonus clupeaformis | reverse complement strand
AAAAAACATATGGGGGATTGGAAGTGATGCAGGCAATTACGTTGATGGAAGTTATGGAAAAAACATATTTAAAAAAGAGACAGGATCGATTAGAACTCAGTCAGATCAATAATATAAGTGTTCTGAGCTTTGATCAAAGCTGGTAGTAATATTTAGATGTTGACGCGTCATTTACTTTCTTTGTTTTGTACAAAATATACATTTGTCTTATTAAAATTTATTGTTTTCAAATTAGAAAAAAATCTGGACATCAGTGGTATTATCTGTAGTACTAATGTAGTACAGTGGTTTTATATGTAGTACTAATGTAGTATAGTGGTTTTATCTGTAGTAGTAATGTAGTACATTAGTTTTATCTGCAGTAGTAATGTAGTACAGTGGGTTTTATCTGCAGTGGTAATGTAGTACAATTATTTTATCTGTAGTAGTAATGTAGTATAGTGATTTTATCTGTAGTAGTAATGTAGTATAGTGATGTTATCTGTAGTAGTAATGTAGTACAGGGGTTTTATCTGTAGTAGTGATGAAGTACAGCGGTTATATATGTAGTACTAATGTAGTATAGTGGTTGTATCTGTAGTACTAATGTAGTACAGTGGTTTTATATGTAGTACTAATGTAGTATAGTGCTTTTATCTGTAGTATTAATGTAGTACAGTGGTTTTAGATGTAGTACTAATGTAGTATAGTGGTTTTATCTGTAGTAGTAATGTAGTACATGAGTTTTATCTGCAGTAGTAATGTAGTACAGTGGGTTTTATCAGCAGTGGTAATGTAGTACAATTATTTTATCTGTAGTAGTAATGTAGTATAGTGATTTTATCTGTAGTAGTAATGTAGTACAGTGGTTTTATCTGTAGTAGTAATGTAATACAGTGGTTTTATCTGTAGTGGTAATGTAGTACAGGGGTTTTATCTGTAGGTGTAATGCAGTACAGTGGTTTTATCTGTAGTAGTAATGAAGTACAGCGGTTTTATCTGTAGTAGTAATGTAGTACAGTGGTTTTATCTGTAGTAGTAATGTAATACAGTGGTTTTATCTGTAGTAGTAATGTAATACAGTGGTTTTATCTGTAGTAGTAACGTAGTATAGTGGTTTTATCTGTAGTAGTAATGAAGTACAGTGGTTATATATGTAGTACTAATGTAGTATAGTGGTTTTATCTGTAGTAGTAATGTAGTACAGGGGTTTTATCTGTAGTAGTGATGAAGTACAGCGGTTTTATCTGTAGTAGTAATGTAGTACAGTGGTTTTATCTGTAGTAGTAATGTAATACAGTGGTTTTATCTGTAGTAGTAATGAAGTACAGAGGTTTTGTCTGTAGTAGTAATGTAGTACAGTGGTTATGTCTGTAGTAGTAATGCAGGACAGTTGTTTTATCTGTAGTAGTAGGCTATGTGTGTGATGCGTGATTTGAAGGAGTCAGGCGCAGGAGGGTAAATCACAGGATACAGAGTTTATTCCATAATCCAGCGTAACCAGTCCAGGCGCACTGGAACAAACATGAACAAATACCAGAGGAGGGTGACCAGAGGAGGGTGACGTGTGTGCCCAGTAGATCAGATTATCACGGATAGAGCAGGTCACGTACTGCAGCCCAGCTGGACACTGAGGTGGAGATGGCTCTGTGCGTAACGCCTGCTCTATATCCGCGTCCATCACCCATACTACTGGCGCCACAATGTAGGAGGCTGGGAGTATGGGGGTGTTGTCTTTGGGCCTCTCCTCTGTGTCATACAGCCGTGACAATGTGTCTGCCATTACGTTCTTCGTACCTGGGATGTAAGATAGTGTGAAATCAAACCGGGTGAAGAATAGGGCCCACCTGGCCTGGCGAGGATTCAGCCTCCTCGCTGCCCGGATGTACTCCAGGTTACGGTGGTCTGTCTAGACGAGGAAAGGGTGTTTCGCCCCTTCGAGCCAATGCCTCCACACGGTCAGGGCTCGGACAACAGCCAACAGCTCCCGATCACCAACGTCGTAGTTCTGCTCCGCCGGGCTGAGCTTCTTAGAGAAGAAGGCACAGGGGCAGAGCTTGGGTGGCGTGCCCGAGCGTTGAGATAGGACAGTGCCTATCCCTACCTCGGACACATCCACCTCCACTACGAACGGTAGTGATGGATCAGGGTGGGCCAGGACCGGGGCTGAGGTGAACAGACCCCTCAGGTTACTGAAGGCCCTGTCAGCCTCAGCAGACCAGCGGAGCTGGGATGGCCCACCCTTCAACAGAGATGTAATGAGAGCTGCGACCTTGCCAAAGCCCTGGATAAACCTCCGATAGTAGTTGGCGAAACCAATAAAGCGCTGCACCTCCTTAACCATGGTTGGAGTTGGCCAATTACGCACGGCTGAAATGCAATCTCCCTCCATCTCCAGACCTGAGGTGGTAATGCGGTATCCAAGGCAGGAGACGGACTGCTGGAAAAACAGACACTTTTCTGCCTTGGCATAAAGATAATTTTCCAACAGTCGGGCCAGCACTTTGCGAACCAGGGACACATGCTCGTTGCGCGTAGTGGAATACACCAGAATGTCATCGATGTAGACCACTACACCGCAACCAAGCATGTCCCGAAACACCTCGTTCACAAAGGACTGGAAGACGGATGGAGCATTCATCAAACCGTAGGGCATCACCAGGTATTCATAATCCCCTGTGGTTGTGCTGAATGCTGTCGTCCCCTCATCCCCCTCTCAGACACGCACCAGGTTGCACGCACTCCTGAGATCTAATTTGGTGAAGAAGCGCGCCCCATGCATTGACTCAATCACTGAAGGAATGAGGGGGAGAGGATAACTAAATCGTATTGTCTCCTTGTTCAGTGATCGATAATCAATGCAAGGGCACAGACCGCCGTCTTTCTTCTTCACAAAAAAGAAAATCAAGGACGCAGGTGAAGTGGAGGGACGTATATACCCCTGGCGTAGGGACTCGTTCCACCCGGACCCAGCTACTAGAGTCCGAAACTCCAAGGCGAAGTTCTGCACAGTCCTCGTCCCCTGCCTCAGATGGACCAGCCACTTGCCCGCCTCTCGACCTTCGGGCGGGTGATCGAAGACAGCACGAAAGAGGCGAGCGAACTCTCCGTAGTTGTCCAACGCAGCTCCTCCTTCGTTCCAGACCGCGTTGGCCCACTCCAGGGCTTTCCCCGAGAGGCAGAAGACGAGGGCGGACACCTTTTGCCGCTCCGATGGAGCCAGCCTGATGCTAGAGAAGTAGAGCTCCAGTTGGATGAGGAATCCCTGGCAGAGAGCAGCTGTCCCGTAGAACTCCCGTGGTCGGGAAATATGGATCCCTCTGGGTGCTGGGGTGTGGGTGGCTGGATCCGGTTGCCCAGCTGGTCTCGACAGATCGGGTCCTCTCATCTCCAGGCGTTGGACGGCATGGAGAACCCGATCCATCGCTTCTCCCAAGCTGGCTAGCATTGTTGAATGCTCCTGGACCCGTGCCACGACTCAAGGCATGCGCTCCTCTCCCGCTGACTCCATAGTTGGTGGGTGATTCTGTGATGTGTGATTTGAAGGAGTCAGGTGCAGGAGGGTAAATCACAGTATACAAAGTTCATTCCGTAATCCAGCGTAACACTACAGTGCGCAAAACAGGCACACTGGAACAAACATTCACACGGGGAAAATACCCTGGCAATACAAAATACCGAGCTCAACCGAGCTACTAATCCTCACAATGAACAATCACCCACAAGGACAAGGGGGGCAGAGGGAACATTTAAACACATACTAATGAGGGGAATATCAACCAGGTGTGTGTAATGACAAGACAAGACAATTGGAATGATGAGACATGGAGCGGCAGTGGCTAGAAGGCCGGTGACGACGAACGCCGAAGCCTGCCCGAACAAGGAGGGGAGGCAGCTTCGGAGACAGTCGTGACAATGTGTAGATGTAGAACACATTGATCCAAAGCATTTGCCTTCTGGTTCTACAAGCTCTTAATTTGTTACGTTAACAGAACTTCCTGTTACACCAACATTCCATGCCTTCCACCTTAGGGCGCTTCTCTTTCCTCAGAATCTCGCTTAAAACCCTCCCTCCCTCCAATTCTCTGACCAGTGTGTTTGTGTTTGCATGCCCCCCCAGCAGTGTTAGTATGGTGCCCCCCTGCATGTTGCATGGTCCTAAACAGATCCCTCCCTGGCTGGCGATGGTGTGGCTACCTCAGTGAGCAACATGCAGGCCGGTCCTCCTGGGTCTCCTCTCTCCTCCTCCTCCCCTCTCTCCTCTCCTCTCCTCCTCATCTCCTCTCTCCTCCTCCCCTCTCTCCTCCTCCTTCTCCCCTCTCTCGCTCTTCAATAAAAGATACAAGCAGCCTAATTACAGCCACAGTGTCAGATTCAATGTATTTTCTTTGTAGCAGGAGAAATCCCCACAGAAAGCTTTTCAATGTAGGTAGTCTCATAGAGAACAATGCTGTCCCAGCAGACCAGTGCAGCAGCAGCACAAAGGACCATTATAAATGATGATTCATATTTCATATGTTCCCAAATGTTTGGTGCACGTTACAAATGGATGGATGGTGCAGTATTTATGCTATGCAACCAACAGACTATGTATTAGTAATATGTGTTGAGTGAAGAGAAACATATTCTGTTGTTTATATCCATTTGTTGTCAGAATGCATGGTGGCTCTCAGGATATCAGGAGGAGGAAGAGGAGAGTAGTAGTAGGAGGAGGAGGAATGTCTGTGGAACCTGGCTCAGCTGGAGAGGGAGTGGGACATCTGATGCTAACCCTAACCATAACCCTAAACCTAAACCTAACCATAACCCTAATGGTTGATCACACAACCATAACCCTTACTCTTCAACACACAACACCAACCATAACCCTTACTCTTCAACACACAACACCAACCATAACCCTTACTCTTCAACACTAACCCTAACTGTTGATCAGATAGCCACATGCTGTAGCAGTCTGCTTTCTGGTGACTTCCTGTTCCTCACTGTTCACAATGTGCATTCTACTCACCTCCTTACTCAGTAATATGAATCCAGTGGGAAATGTAAAACACAATACACAAAACAACTATGGCCTGTAGAGGACCACATGTACAACATGGTCATTGGAATGCCAATATGCCATTACCATATTCACTGTTGTGAAACTTTACTCGTCTACTGTTGAAGACTGAATCCAATAATGTTATGCAACATATATGTATGATGACTTCAGGGTAACATCATCTAGACCTTCAGCCCTTCACTTACACTGCTGGAAGCAGAGACAGAACTGGATGTAGCATTAAACTAAATAACAATTAGGTTGTGTTGTCTCCAGCCATACAATCAGTACAACATCATTAGAACACAGAGCAGAGCAGCAAGCTGCAAACACAAGCAGGACGTTAGAGTGACATTCTAACATGGCAGGAATAAGGTGACGATTAATAGTTACAAAATGAAGCTTGTTTACCTCTGGTTATATGCATATTAGATGATATGGTAGAACTTTAAAATTAAAAACTATTAAAATTACAACGTTGCAATGTGCAGAGAAGCATATCATATTCACTACATGCAGGAACATAAGTTAAAGTTTTGCAGAATTTATAGAACATGCAGCGACGATATTTTGGGTGTAAGTGAAATAGAAATTTGCATGGACATGAATAACTTAGTATGCACAACACAAGTTTTTGCCACTGTAGGCATCAATCAAAATTAATTATTTCTATTATACATTTTTCATGGGCCCAATCCGAGACTGACAAAATGCGTTAGCCACTTAGCAACCATTGAATGTTTCATTGCAAGCTGTTCTTCAGGAAAACAAAATAGCATCTGAGAGACAACACCACAGCAAATGAGGAAACGTTCAGAGGTTCCTATTCTGGAACAACTGACCTCCATGTCACTACCACTAAACATCAGACTCACTGGAAGGGTTAGGGTCTGGAAGACAACACCACAGCCGATGGGGAAATGTTCAGATGTTCCTATTCTGGAACAACTGACCTCCATGTCACTACCACTAAACATCAGACTCACTGGAAGGGTTAGGGTCTGGAAGACAACACCACAGCTGATGGGGAAATGTTCAGAGGTTCCTATTCTGGAACGTAATAATGAATGAAGTTATTTTAACTAATGTAGTCATAATAGATTATCAAAAATAATAATGAATGAAATACATGATAAAAAACTGAATATGATTTTTTCATATTTTCATTTTTTCAAAAACAAGGCAATATTTAAACATTCTGCTCTAAAAACAAATCATCAATTTTTTAAGTCCTTGTCTGTTTCTATTGTATTATGCACAAGCCTTTCTATTTGGGGGCGGCAGGTAGCTTAGTGGTTAAGAGCGTAGTGCCAGTAACCGAAAGGTCGCTGGTTCTAATCCCCGAGCCGACTAGGTGAAAAATCTGTTGATGTGCCCTTGAGCAAGGCACTTAACCCTAATTGCTCCTGTAAGTCGCTCTGGATAAGAGCGTCTGCTAAATGACTAAAATGTAAATGTAATATTGTCCATCTAATTGATGAGGTGGCAGGACTTATGCATATTAAAATATCAATGTCATGGATGATGCTGATGTGTCTGAAATATGGTCAATTAGCTGTTAAGCAGTTGACCTCCAGACAAGTAGCAGGTTGGTATGGAGGGATCAACAGCTGATCAATAATACAGGTCCTAATGAACCCCTCTCCCTCTCTGTGAAGCTTTCATCTGAAAAAGCATTAATTCACTGTTTTATTCATCTACACCACACAGAGAGATGTTAGAAACCAGTGGGAGGAAGGCCGTGTGTCTCTCTCTCTGTGTGTGTGTGTGTGTGTGTGTGTGCCAGGTGAAGTTGGTCTGTTTGTGTTTGTGTGTTGAACCTCCCTCTTAATTTCAAAGTTTTCTGGCAGTCACCTCCAAATTCTCAGTTCTCTGCCCTCAGTAACAAGAGTTGGTCTCATCATGACTTTGTCTTGATAATTGATTTCATCTTGTCACTTTTGTGTGAAGTTAGAGTTATTTGAAGTTAAAAGTTCAAATCATTGGCAGCCAATATCATGGTGTTGTATTATTTTTGATGATTTTTATTTAACATTTATTTTAACAAGGAAGAAATATTGAGACCTAGGTCTCTTTTTCAAATGCGCCCTTTATTATACGACTTTTCCAACAGTCTTGAAGGAGTTCCCACATATGCTGAGCACTTGTAGGCTGCTTTTCCTTCACTCTGCGGTCCGACTCATCCCAAACCATCTCAATTTGGTTTAGGATAGTGGAGGCCAGGACATCTGATGCAGCACTCCATCACTCTCCTACTTGGTAAAATAGCCCTTACACAGCCTGGAGGTGTGTTGGGTCATTGTCCTGTTGAAAAATAAATGATAGTCACACTAAGCCCAAACTAGATGGGATGGCATTTCACTGCAGAATGCTGTGGTAGCCATGCTGGTTAAGTGCACCTTGAATTCTAAATAAATCACAGAGAGAGTGTGATTTACCAGCAAAGCACCCCCACACCATAACACCTCCTACTCCATGCTTTACGGTGTGGAAGATCATCCGTTCACATGCGGAGATCATCTGTTCACCCACACCGCGTCTCACAAAGCCACGGCGGTTGGAAACAAAAATCTCAAATTTGGACTGCAGACCAAAGGACACATTTCCACCGGTCTAATTGCTCGTGTTTCTTGGCCCAAGCAGGGCTCTTCTTATTATTGGTGTCCTTTAGTAGTGGTTTCTTTGCAGCAATTCGACCATGAAGGCCTGATTCACAGTCTCCTCTGAACAGTTGATGTTGAGATGAGTCTGTTACTTAAACTCTGTGAAGCATTTATTTGGGCTGCAATTTCTGAGGCTGGTAACTCTAATGAACTTATCCTCTGCAGCAGAGGTAACTCTGGGTATTCCTTTCCTGTGACGGTCCTCATGAGAGCCAGTTTCATCATAGCGCTTGATTGTTTTTGCGACTGCACTTGAAGAAACTTTCAAAGTTCTTGAAATGTTCCGTATTGACTGACCTTCATGTTTTAAAGTAACAATGGACTGTTGTTTCTCTTTGCTTATTCGAGCTGTTCTTGCCGTAATATGGATGGTCTTTATACCCTCCCACCTTGTCATAACACAACTAATTGGCACAAACGCATTATGAAGGAAATAAATTCCACAAATTAACCTTTAAGAAGGCACACCTGTTAATTGAAATGCATTCCAGGTGACTATCTGATGAAGCTGGTTGAGAGAATGCCAAGAGTGTGCAGAGCTGTCATCAAGGCAAAGGGTGGCTATTTTAAGAATCTCAAATATAAGTATTTGTTTAACACTTTTTTGGTTACTACATGATTCCATATGTGTTATTTCATTGTTTTGACGTCTTCACTATTACTCTACAATGTAGAAATGATAAAAATTAAGAAAAACCCTTGAATGAGTAGGTGTGTCCAAACCTTTGACCTGTAGTGTAAGTGTAGGAAAGGATGAAACAGTGTCTGTACTCCCAGTAAGTACAGATAGTCGTATCCCCCAGCACAGTCCCTGCAGCCGGACAATTTTCTCAAGGCTTCTGGAAAGAAATGTTGCCAGCATGCTCAACTGGTGCAACTCAATTTCCTGCAATATTAGACTTAAAAATAATCATCAACCGATCATACACTGTTTACCAGGGGGCAGGGCTACCAATGTAAAGGCAAATCTGAAGATGGTGCTGGATAAGGCTAAAACTGGCGAGTGTAGAGAGTATAGAGATATCGTTATCCACGTCGGCACCAACGATGTTAGGGTGAAACAGTCAGAGGTCACCAAGCGCAACATAGCTTCAGAATGTAAATCAGCTACAAAGATGCGTAAGCATTGAGTAATTGTCTCTGGCCCCCTCTCAGTTAGGGGGAGTGATGAGCTCTACAGCAGACAACTGTTTTCTGCCCCTCCCAAAATATAGAATTTGTAGATAATTGGCCCTCTTTCTGAAACTCACCCACAAACAAGACCAAGACTGGCCTGCTGAGGAGTGACGGACTCCATCCGAGCTGGAGGGGTGCTCTCATCTTTATCTATGAACATAGCCAGGGCTCTAACTCCTCTAGCTCCACAATGAGATAGGGTACATGCCAGGCAGCAGCCTGTTAGCCAGCCTTTCAGCTTAGTGGAGTCTGGCACTAGCACAGTCAGTGTAGTCAGCTTAGTTTTCCCCATTGAGACTGTGTCTGTGCCTCCATCTAGGTCGGGAAAATCTAAACATGACGGTGTTCGCCTTAGCAATCTCACTGGAATAAAGACCTCTTCCATCCCTGTCATTTTTTAAAGAGACCATGATAATACCTCACAACTCAAAATAGGACTACTTAATGCCAACCAAGGATTATCAAAAGCTGTGCTATAAATTCTCGAACAACTCAAAGATTCCCAGATGCCCTTCTAGACTCCCTCCACCTACCCAAGGATGTCGGAGTACAAAAATCAGTTAACCACCGAACCGAAGATCTAAATTTAACCTTGCGTAATACCTTAGATGCAGTCTCACCTCTAAAAACAAAAAACATTAGTCACAAGAAATTAGCTCCCTGGTATACAGAAAAAAAACAGAGCCCTGAAGCAAGCTTCCAGAAAATTGGAACAGAAATGGCGCTCCACCAAACTGGAAGTCTTCCGACTAGCTTGGAAAGACAGTATCGTGCTGCACGATCAGCTTACTTTTCCAACCTGATTGAGGAGAATAAAAACAATCCAAAATGTATTTTTGATACTTTTCCAAATCTAACTAAAAAGCAGCATTCCCCAAGAGAGGACAGCCTTCACTTCAGCAGTGATGAATTCATTAACTTCTTTGACGAAAAGATCATGATCATTAGAAAACAAATTAGGGACTCCTCTTTGAACCTGCATATTTCTCCAAACCTCAGTTGTCCTGAGTTTGCACAGAACTGTCAGGACCCAAGATCAATAGAGACACTCAAGTTCTTTTAAATCCTGGATCTCTCTAAACATTCACGAAAATGGTCATGGCCTCTTCCAGCTGACTACTAGACCATATTCCAGCTAAACTACTGAAAGAGCTACTTCCTGTGCTTGGCCCTCCTATGTTGAACATAATAAATGGCTCACTATCCTCTGGATGTGAACCAAACACACTAACAGTGGCAGTAATAGAGCCTCTCCTGAAAAAGTAAAACCTTCACCCAGAAAATGTAAAAAACGACCGGCCTATATCGAATCTCCCATTCCTCTCAAAAAAAAAAAGCTATTGTGCAGCAACTTACTGCCTTCCTGAAGACAAATAAGGTATATGAAACGCTCCAGTCTGGTTTTAGACCCCATCATAGTACTGAGACTGCACTCGTGAAGGTGGTAAATGACCTTTTAATGACGTCAGACCAAGGCTCTGCATGTGTCCTCATGCTCCTAGACCTTTGTGCCGCCTTTGACACCATCGATCCCCACATTATTTTGGAGAGATTGGAAACCCTAATTGGTCTACACGGATACGTCCTTGCCTGGTTTAGATCTTATCTGTCGGAAAGATATCAGTTCGTCTCTGTGGATGGTTTGTCCTCTGACAAATCAATTGTAAGTTTTGGTGTTCCTCAAGGTTCCGTATTAGGACCACCATTGTTTTCACTATATATTCTATCTCTTGGTGATGTCATTCGGAAACACAATGTCAACTTTCACTGCTATGCGGACGACACACAGCTGTACATTTTGATGAAACGTGGTGAAGCCCCAAAATTGTCTACCCTGGAAGCCTGTGTTTCAGACATAAGGAAGTGAATGGTGTCAACCTTTTAAACTTTTAAACTCGGACAAAACAGAGATGCTAGTTCTAGGTCCCAAGAAACAAAGTGATCTGCTGTTTGATCTGACAATTAATCTAGATGGTTGTACAGTCGTCTAAAATAAAACTGTGAAGGACCTCAGCGTTTATTATATTTATATTTTTTATTTTAGTTGTAAAACAAAATGTCCAATATTATTTTCCCCTAACCCTAGCACCCCTCTCCTAATTGGAGTAAACTAATGGACAACAACACTTAGGCTTCTACTTCCAGCTTATACATACTATATATATTTTACGGACACTATGTATTTTACAATAGCTATTCTTTGTTTGTCTTTAATCCCAGCTACATTCAACCCCTCTCATCTATCTCTGAAGCCCATCCAGTTTGATTTTTATTTTTATCATATATTTTTAACTGTGTTGTTTCACAAAAGTTCTGAACCTATATACATTTTACGAATACAGTTTATTTTACATTAGTTATCTTGTTGTTTTTAATCCCCCCTTTCAGCTCCACTCAACCCCTCCCATCTATCTCTTAACAGCATCCATTTGATCTAATGATTCTGTCTCTTCGGAGAAAAATCTGCAGAGCTGGGATGGTTGTATCCTCCATATACAGTGGAGAGAACAAGTATTTGATACACTGCCGATTTTGCAGGTTTTCCTACTTACAAAGCATTTAGAGGTCTGTAATTTTTATCATAGGTACACTTCAAAAATCCAGAAAATCACATTGTATGATTTTTAAGTAATTAATTTTCATTTTATTGCATGACATAAGTATTTGATACATCAGAAAGCAGAACTTAATATTTGGAACAGAATCCTTTGTTTGCAATTACAGAGATCATACATTTCCTGTAGGTCTTGACCAGGTTTGCACACACTGCAGCAAGAATTTTGGCCCACTCCTCCATACAGACCTTCTCCAGATCCTTCAGGTTTCGGGGCTGTCACTGGGCAATACAGACTTTCAGCTCCCTCCAAATATTTTCTATTGGGTTCAGGTCTGGAGACTGGCTAGGCCACTCCAGGACCTTGAGATGCTTCTTACGGGTCGTTGTCATGCTGGAAGACCAGCCACGACCCATCTTCAATGCTCTAACTGAGGGAAGGAGGTTGTTGGCCAAGATCTCGCGATACATGGCCCCATCCATCCTCCCCTCAATACGGTGCAGTCGTCCTGTCCCCTTTGCAGAAAAGCATCCCTAAAGAATGATGTTTCCACCTCCATGCTTCACGGTTGGGATGGTGTTCTTGGGGTTGTACTCATTCTTCTTCTTCCTCCTCCTGCACCTCTTCCTCCCTCCTCCTTGTTGAACCATTCAATGGCCTGCTCCTCTTCCCTTCTCCTTGTTGAACCATTCATTGGCCTGCTCCTCTTCCATGTTGAACCATTCAGTGGCCTGCTCCTCTCCCCTCCTCCCTGTTGAACCATTCAGTTTCCTGCTCCTCTTCCCTTCTCCTTGTTGAACCATTCAGTGGCCTGCTCCTCTTCATCCTTCCTCCTTGTTGAACCATTCAATGGCCTGCTCCTCTTCCTCCATCCTCCATGTTGAACCATTCAGTGACCTGCTCCTCTTCCTCCCTCCTCCTTATTGAACCATTCAGTGCCCTGCTCCTCTTCCCTCCTCCCTGTTGAACCATTCAGTGGCCTGCTACTCTTTCCTCCTCCTTGTTGAACCATTCAGTGAGCTGCTCCTCTTCCTCCCTCCTCCCTGTTGAACCATTCAGTGGCCTACTCCTCTTTCCTCCTCCTTGTTGAACCATTCAGTGAGCTGCTCCTCTTCCTCCCTCCTCCCTGTTGAACCATTCAGTGGCCTGCTCCGCTTTCCTTCTCCTTGTTGAACCATTCAGTGAGCTGCTCCTCTTCCTCCCTCCTCCCTGTTGAACCATTCAGTGTCCTGCTCCTCTTCCCTCCTTCTTGTTGAACCATTCAGTGGCCTGCTCCTCTTCCCTTCTCCTTGTTGAACCATTCAGTGGCCTGCTCCTCTTCCTCCCTCCTCCTTGTTGAACCATTCAGTGGCCTGCTCCTCTACCCTCCTCCTTGTTGAACCATTCAGTGGCCTGCTCCTCTTCCTCCCTCCTCGTTGTTGAACCATTCAGTGGCCTGCTCCTCTACCCTCCTCCTTGTTGAACCATTCAGTGGCCTGCTCCTCTACCCTCCTCAATGTTGAACCATTCAGTGGCCTGCTCCTCTTCCCCCCTCCTCCTTGTTGAACCATTCAGTGGCCTGCTCTTCCTCCGTCCTCCTTGTTGAATCATTCAGTGGCCTGCTCCTCTTCCCCCCTCCTCCTTGTTGAACCTTTCAGTGGCCTGCTCTTTCTCCCTCCTCCTTGTTGAACCATTCAGTGGCCTGCTCCTCTTCCTCCCTCCTCCTTGTTGAACCATTCAGTGGCCTGCTCCTCTACCCTCCTCCTTGTTGAACCATTCAGTGGCCTGCCCTCTTCCTCCCTCCTCCTTGTTGAACCATTCAGTGGCCTGCTCCTCTACCCTCCTCCATGTTGAACCATTTAGTAGCCTGCTCCTCTTCCCCCCTCCTCCTTGTTGAACCATTCAGTGGCCTGCTCTTCCTCCCTCCTCTTTGTTGAACCATTCAGTGGCCTGCTCCTCTTCCCTCCTCCCTGTTGAACCATTCTGTGGCCTGCTCCTCTTCCTCCCTCCTCCATGTTGAACCATTCAGTGGCCTGCTCCTCTTCCTTCATCCTCCCTGTTGAACCATTCAGTGACCTGCTCCTCTTCCTCCCTCCATGTTGAACCATTCAGTGGCCTGCTCCTCTTCCCTCCTCCATGTTTAGTCATTCAGTGTCCTGCTCCTCTTCCCTGCTTCTTGTTGAACCATTCAGTGGCCTGGTCCTCTTCCCTTCTCCTTGTTGAACCATTCAGTGGCCTCCTCCTCTTCCTCCCTCCTCCTTGTTGAACCATTCAGTGGCCTGCTCCTCTACCCTCCTCCTTGTTGAAACATTCAGTGGCCTGCTCCTCTTCCTCCCTCCTCCTTGTTGAACCATTCAGTGGCCTGATCCTCTACCCTCCTCCTTGTTGAACCATTCAGTGGCCTGCTCCTCTTCCTCCCTCCTCCTTGTTGAACCATTCAGTGGCCTGCTCCTCTTCCCTCCTCCATGTTGAACCATTCAGTGGCCTGCTCCTCTTCCTCCCTCCTCCTTGTTGAACCATTCAGTGGCCTGCTCTTCTTCCCTCCTCCTTGTTGAACCATTCAGTGGCCTGCTCCTCTTCCCTCCTCCCTGTTGAACCATTCAGTGGCCTGCTCCTCTCCCCTCCTCCTTGTTGAACCATTCAGTGACCTGCTCCTCTTCCTCCCTCCTCCCTGTTGAACCATTCAGTGGCCTGCTACCCTTCCCCCCTCCTCCTTGTTGAACTTTCAGTGGCCTGCTCCTCTTCCTCCATCCTCCCTGTTGAACCATTCAGTGGTCTGCTCCTCTTCCTCCCTCCTCCCTGTTGAACCATTCAGTGGCCTGCTCCTCTTCCTCCCTCCTCCCTGTTGAACCATTCAGTGGCCTGCTCCTCTTCCCTCCTCCCTGTTGAACCATTCAGTGGCCTGCTCCTCTTCCTCCCTCCTCCATGTTGAACCATTCAGTGGCCTGCTCTCTTCCTCCCTCCTCCTGTTGAACCATTCAGTGGCCTGCTCCTCTTCCTCCTCCCTGTTGAACCATTCAGTGGCCTGCTCCACTTCCTCCCTCCTCCATGTTGAACATTCATTGGCCTGCTCCTCTTCCTCCATCCTCCTGTTGAACCATTCAGTGTCCTGCTCCTCTTCCCTGCTTCTTGTTGGAACCATTCAGTGGCCTGCTCCTCTTCCTCAATCCTCCCTGTTGAACCATTCAGTGGCCTGCTCCTCTTCCTCCATCCTCCCTGTTGAACCATTCAGTGGCCTGCTCCTCTTCCCTCCTCCTTGTTGAACCATTCAGTGACCTGCTCCTCTTCCTCCCTCCATGTTGAACCATTCAGTGGCCTGCTCCTCTTCCTCCATCCTCCATGTTGAACCATTCAGTGACCTGCTCCTCTTCCTCCCTCCTCCTTATTGAACCATTCAGTGCTCTGCTCCTCTTCCCTCCTCCCTGTTGAACCATTCAGTGGCCTGCTACTCTTTCCTCCTCCTTGTTGAACCATTCAGTGAGCTGCTCCTCTTCCTCCCTCCTCCCTCCTCCCTGTTGAACCATTCAGTGGCCTGCTCCTCTTTCCTCCTCCTTGTTGAACCATTCAGTGAGCTGCTCCTCTTCCTCCCTCCTCCCTGTTGAACCAATCAGTAAGCCTGCTCCTCTTTCCTCCTCCTTGTTGAACCATTCAGTGAGCTGCTCCTCTTCCTCCCTCCTCCCTGTTGAACCATTCAGTGGCATGCTCCTCTACCCTCCTCCTTGTTGAACCATTCAGTGGCCTGCTCCTCTACCCTCCTTCATGTTGAACCATTCAGTGGCCTGCTCCTCTTCCTCCATCCTCCCTGTTGAACCATTCAGTGTCCTGCTCCTCTTCCCTGCTTCTTGTTGAACCGTTCAGTGGCCTGCTCCTCTTCCTCAATCCTCCCTGTTGAACCATTCAGTGGCCTGCTCCACTTCCTCCCTCCTCCAAGTTGAAACATTCATTGGCCTGCTCCTCTTCCTCCATCCTCCCTGTTGAACCATTCAGTGTCCTGCTCCTCTTCCCTGCTTCTTGTTGAACCGTTCAGTGGCCTGCTCCTCTTCCTCAATCCTCCCTGTTGAACCATTCAGTGGCCTGCTCCTCTTCCTCCATCCTCCCTGTTGAACCATTCAGTGGCCTGCTCCTCTTCCCTCCTCCTTGTTGAACCATTCAGTGACCTGCTCCTCTTCCTCCCTCCATGTTGAACCATTCAGTGGCCTGCTCCTCTTCCTCCATCCTCCATGTTGAACCATTCAGTGACCTGCTCCTCTTCCTCCCTCCTCCTTATTGAACCATTCAGTGCTCTGCTCCTCTTCCCTCCTCCCTGTTGAACCATTCAGTGGCCTGCTACTCTTTCCTCCTCCTTGTTGAACCATTCAGTGAGCTGCTCCTCTTCCTCCCTCCTCCCTGTTGAACCATTCAGTGGCCTGCTCCTCTTTCCTCCTCCTTGTTGAACCATTCAGTGAGCTGCTCCTCTTCCTCCCTCCTCCCTGTTGAACCAATCAGTGGCCTGCTCCTCTTTCCTCCTCCTTGTTGAACCATTCAGTGAGCTGCTCCTCTTCCTCCCTCCTCCCTGTTGAACCATTCAGTGGCCTGCTCCTCTTCCTCCCTCCTCCTTGTTGAACCATTCAGTAGCATGCTCCTCTACCCTCCTCCTTGTTGAACCATTCAGTGGCCTGCTCCTCTACCCTCCTTCATGTTGAACCATTCAGTGGCCTGCTTCTCTTCCCCCCTCCTCCTTGTTGAACCATTCAGTGGCCTGCTCTTCCTCCCTCCTCCTTGTTGAACCATTCAGTGGCCTGCTCCTCTCCCCCTCCTCCTTGTTGAACCTTTCAGTGGCCTGCTCTTCCTCCCTCCTCCATGTTGAACCATTCAGTGGCCTGCTCCTCTTCCTTCCTCCTCCTTGTTGAACCATTCAGTGGCCTGCTCCTCTTCCCTCTCCTTGTTGAACCATTCAGTGGCCTGCTCCTCTTCCTCCCTCCTCCATGTTGAACCATTCAGTGCCCTGCTCCTCTTCCCTCCTCCCTGTTGAACCATTATGTGGCCTGCTCCTCTTCCTCCCTCCTCCATGTTGAAACATTCAGTGGCCTGCTCCTCTTACTCCATCCTCCCTGTTGAACCATTCAGTGGCCTGCTCCTCTTCCCTCCTCCCTGTTGAACCATTCTGTGGCCTGCTCCTCTTCCTCCCTCCTCCATGTTGAACATTCAGTGGCCTGCTCCTCTTACTCCATCCTCCCTGTTGAACCATTCAGTGGCCTGCTCCTCTTCCTCCATCCTCCCTGTTGAACCATTCAGTGACCTGCTCCTTTTCCTCCCTCCATGTTGAACCATTCAGTGTCCTGCTCCTCTTCCCTCCTCCATGTTGAACCATTCAGTGTCCTGCTCCTCTTCCCTCCTCCATGTTGAACCATTCAGTGGCCTGCTACTCTTCCTCCATCCTCCCTGTTGAACCATTCAGTGGCCTGCTCCTCTTCCCTCCTCCATGTTGAACCATTCAGTATCCTGCTCCTCTTCCCTGCTTCTTGTTGAACCATTCAGTGGCCTGCTCCTCTTCCTCAATCCTCCCTGTTGAACCATTAAGTGGCCTGCTCCTCTTCCTCCCTCCATGTTGAACCATTCAGTGGCCTGCTCCTCTTCCTCCATCCTCCATGTTGAACCATTCAGTGACCTGCTCCTCTTCCTCCCTCCTCCTTATTGAACCATTCAGTGCCCTGCTCCTCTTCCCTCCTCCCTGTTGAACCATTCAGTGGCCTGCTACTCTCTCCTCCTCCTTGTTGAACCATTCAGTGAGCTGCTCCTCTTCCTCCCTCCTCCCTGTTGAACCATTCAGTGGCCTGCTCCTCTTTCCTCCTCCTTGTTGAACCATTCAGTGAGCTGCTCCTCTTCCTCCCTCCTCCCTGTTGAACCATTCAGTGGGCTGCTCCTCTTTCCTCCTCCTTGTTGAACCATTCAGTGAGCTGCTCCTCTTCCTCCCTCCTCCCTGTTGAACCATTCAGTGGCCTGCTCCTCTTTTCTCCTCCTTGTTGAACCATTCAGTGAGCTGCTCCTCTTCCTCCCTCCTCCCTGTTGAACCATTCAGTGGCCTGCTCACCTTCCCTCCTTCTTGTTGAACCATTCAGTGGCCTGCTCCTCTTCCCTTCTCCTTGTTGAACCATTCTGTGGCCTGCTCCTCTTCCCCCCTCCTCCTTGTTGAACCTTTCAGTGGCCTGCTCTTCCTCCCTCCTCCTTGTTGAACCATTCAGTGGCCTGCTCCTCTTCCTCCCTCCTCCTTGTTGAACCATTCAGTGGCCTGCTCCTCTACCCTCCTCCTTGTTGAACCATTCAGTGGCCTGCTCCTCTTCCTCCCTCCTCCTTTTTGAACCATTCAGTGGCCTGCTTCTCTACCCTCCTCCATGTTTAACCATTCAGTGGCCTGCTCCTCTTCCCCCCTCCTCCTTGTTGAACCATTCAGTGGCCTGCTCTTCCTCTCTCCTCTTTGTTGAACCATTCAGTGGCCTGCTCCTCTTCCCTCCTCCCTGTTGAACCATTCTGTGGCCTGCTCCTCTTCCTTCATCCTCCCTGTTGAACCATTCAGTGACCTGCTCCTCTTCCTCCCTCCATGTTGAACCATTCAGTGGCCTGCTCCTCTTCCCTTCTCCATGTTGAACCTTTCAGTGTCCTGCTCCTCTTCCCTGCTTCTTGTTGAACCATTCAGTGGCCTGCTCCTCTTCCCTTCTCCTTGTTGAACCATTCAGTGGCCTGCTCCTCTTCCTCCCTCCTCCTTGTTGAACCATTCAGTGGCCTGCTCCTCTACCCTCCTCCTTGTTGAAACATTCAGTGGCCTGCTCCTCTTCCTTCCTCCTCCTTGTTGAACCATTCAGTGGCCTGCTCCTCTACCCTCCTCCTTGTTGAACCATTCAGTGGCCTGCTCCTCTTCCTCCCTCCTCCTTGTTGAACCATTCAGTGGCCTGCTCCTCTTCCCTTCTCCATGTTGAACCTTTCAGTGTCCTGCTCCTCTTCCTCCGCTCCTCCTTGTTGAACCATTCAGTGGCCTGCTCCTCTTCCCCTTCTCCTTGTTGAACCATTCAGTGGCCCGCTCCTCTTCCTCCCTCCTCCTTGTTGAACCATTCAGTGCCCTGCTCCTCTACCCTCCTCCTTGTTGAAACATTCAGTGGCCTGCTCTTCTTCTTCCTCCTCCTTGTTGAACCATTCAGTGGCCTGCTCCTCTACCCTCCTCCTTGTTGAACCATTCAGTGGCCTGCTCCTCTTCCTCCCTCCTCCTTGTTGAACCATTCAGTGGCCTGCTCCTCTACCCTCCTCCATGTTGAACCATTCAGTAGCCTGCTCCTCTTCCTCCCTCCTCCTTGTTGAACCATTCAGTGGCCTGCTCTTCTTCCCTCCTCCTTGTTGAACCATTCAGTGGCCCGCTCCTCTTCCCTCCTCCCTGTTGAACCATTCAGTGCCCTGCTCCTCTCCCCTCCTCCTTGTTGATCCATTCAGTGGCCTGCTCCTCTTCCTTCCTCCTCCTTGTTGAACCATTCAGTGGCCTGCTCCTCTACCCTCCTCCATGTTGAACCATTCAGTAGCCTGCTCCTCTTCCTCCCTCCTCCCTGTTGAACCATTCAGTGGCCTGCTACCCTTCCCCCCTCCTCCTTGTTGAACTTTAAGTGGCCTGCTCCTCTTCCTCCATCCTCCCTGTTGAACCATTCAGTGGTCTGCTCCTCTTCCTCCCTCCTCCCTGTTGAACCAATCAGTGGCCTGCTCCTCTTCCCTCCTCCCTGTTGAACCATTCAGTGGCCTGCTCCTCTTCCTCCCTCCTCCACGTTGAACCATTCAGTGGCCTGCTCCTCTTCCTCCATCCTCCCTGTTGAACCATTCAGTGGCCTGCTCCTCTTCCCTCCTCCCTGTTGAACCATTCTGTGGCCTACTCCTCTTCCTCCCTCCTCCATGTTGAACCATTCAGTGGCCTGCTCTTCCTCCCTCCTCCTTGTTGAACCATTCAGTGGCCTACTCCTCTTCCCTCCTCCCTGTTGAACCATTATGTGGCCTGCTCATCTTCCTCCCTCCTCCATGTTGAAACATTCAGTGGCCTGCTCCTCTTCCTCCATCCTCCCTGTTGAACCATTCAGTGGCCTGCTCCTCTTCCCTCCTCCATGTTGAACCATTCAGTGTCCTGCTCCTCTTCCCTGCTTCTTGTTGAACCATTCAGTGACCTGCTCCTCTTCCTCCCTCCATGTTGAACCATTCAGTGGCCTGCTCCTCTTCCTCCATCCTCCCTGTTGAACCATTCAGTGGCCTGCTCCTCTTTCTCAATCCTCCCTGTTGAACCATTCAGTGGCCTGCTCCTCTTCCTCCCCCCGTGTTTAACCATCCAACCAGCTCTATCTAGCCCTATCCAGTCCTAATCTCATTATGTCAGAGAAAACAGCTGGTGTCAGTCAGAGATCCTCTCAGCTTGAATATCACGGAGACAATTACAGCCTGAATAAATATATCCTGGAATCAGATCTGCCGGAAATAGGATAATTTAATGACTTTAGTGCAGACAGACAAAGGGTTAATGTTTCATTCATTGTGCCATGTCCTCAGCCCTCCCCCGTCCCTCCCCTCCCTCCCCTGCTCTCTGATGTAGGGGTCGTATGCCAGTGTCATGTCAATGAATCTAGAAAAGCCATATGGCAAAGTAGCGATGGAATATAGCTAGCGTTGTTATTATAATATTCTGTGGCTACCCTCCCCACTCCTCCTCCTCCCCCTTTCCTCTCTTCTCTTCTCTTCTCTTCTTCTCCTCTCCTCTCCTCTCCTTTCCTCCTCTCCTCTCCTCTCCTCTCCTCTCCTCTCCTCTCCTCTCCTCTCCTCTCCTCTCCTCTCCTCTCCTCTCCTCTCCTCTCCTCTCCTCTCCTCTCCTCTCCTCTCCTCTCCTCTCCTCTCCTGTCCTCTCTATAGTGTATGAATAGAGGTGACTGATCCTTTTGTCTGTCTCACAAGTTCTTGGTTCCAGTAAAGTTTCATACTTACAGTATTACAGGACTCAGTTAGACACAGCTGCCAGATCCACCTTTCCCTCTCTAGGGAATGTTAAACATTTTAAACAGTAATGTCCAAACCAATTCAATTTCAGTTGATCATTCTACAAAAGCACATGGTGCATAAAATATGCATCAGGGTTCTTGGGAACTTTTTCTGGAGGAAAATGTATCTAATTTTCATATGAATGGGGTTGTTAGCAGATGGCCAGGCTACAGAGGTTCAACTTAATGGCACCAACCTTGACTGCATACTGGTATAGAGAGACACAGACCAGGAGGATGGTAGCCGGGGGGAGGAGGGAGAATAGTCAGCTAGCTTGTTTGACATGCTGTATCATCGCATTTCTGTACTGAATGATGATATGGAGTCAACAGATTTCTTTGTACATTTGACATATCATTTGGAAATAGTGGTGTTTGAGGACAGTAACAGGGATCATGTTTATAGGATGCTATTTGTTCCCTGTGCTCTGAGCAAACAGCCAAACTCACAGAGAGAGCATATGATCTGGAGGACCAGGGCAGAGAAGAGCCCTAAACCCCAACACAGCAAACATCAGACGCCTGTTATCACCCTCTCACATGCTTGCTGAGCAAAGTTGAAGCTGATTCAGTGACAAGTGTGTTTCAGCATGCAACCCTAATCTGTGCTGGGATGGACTGGTAATTCTACAGAGGACCAGGGCTAGAATTAGAGCTGTTTCCATTGGCTGGGCTGTGTAACTGCTGAATGGGGACAGAACCATCTTAGCTACAGTGAGAGGAGAGGAGATGGGTGGTGTGAATGTGATCCCTGGTTCTACTGTATTCTGTCAGATTCCATTGAAGGAATGTGAAATGTGTGTATTATGTCCACAAAACGGCTTCTGTTTGAAAGCTGGTATTAGACTCAGCAATTGGCAAAGGAAGGCAAATATAATTTGATCTCATCTAATCTGTTCGACAGAGAAACAGCAAATCCCACAATGTGTTAAGAGGTTGAGAGACAATATGATCTGTCTCAATATGATAGGCTGTGAGAGATTCATTCCACCAGACACTGTTCCCATGCAGGGTTAGCTAGTAACAGGAGAGAATAGACTGTGATGTATAGAGGACAGGACAGAATAGGACTCTGGTATAGACACTGTTCCCATGCAGGGTTAGCTAGTAACAGGAGAGAATAGACTGTGATGTATAGAGGACAGGACAGAATAGGACTCTGGTATAGACACTGTTCCCATGCAGGGTTAGCTAGTAACAGGAGAGAATAGACTGTGATGTATAGAGGACAGGACATAATAGAATTCTGGTATAGGACAGTCATCTCATCTGTTTTTATTTTTATTTAACTAGGCAAGTCAGTTAAGAACAAATTCTTATTTACAATGACAGCCTACCCCGGACAAACCCTCTCCTAACCCGGACGACGCTGGGACAATTGTGCGCCACCCTATGGGACTCCCGATCACGGCCGGTTGTGATAAAGCCCAGGATCGAACCCGGGTCTGTAGTGACGCCTCTAGCACTACGATGCAGTGGCTTACACAGCTGCGCCACTCAGGATCTGTAAAGTACCAAGAAGGGTCATCTCTGCTGTATACAGAATATAAGTCAGTAATATGCTCATCAATGGCCTGGACCCAGAACCCGACTTTATGAGTTAGGATGTTAAATCATCACTTTGTGTAAATCTCTCAGTTGGCATGGTCTGATTTCCACAGTTGACATGGAGTGGTATGTAGTGGTCTGATATCTATAGTTGACATAGAGTGGTATGTAGTGGTCTGATATCTATAGTTGACATAGAGTGGTATGTAGTGGTCTGATATCTATAGTTGACATGGAGTGGTATGTAGTGGCCTGATATCTATAGTTGACATGGAGTGGTATGTAGTGGCCTGATATCTATAGTTGACATAGAGTGGTATGTAGTGGTCTGATATCTATAGTTGACATGGAGTGGTATGTAGTGGCCTGATATCTATAGTTGACATGGAGTGGTATGTAGTGGCCTGATATCTATAGTTGACATGGAGTGGTATGTAGTGGTCTGATATCTATAGTTGACATGGAGTGGTATGTAGTGGTCTGATATCTATAGTTGACATGGAGTGGTATCTAGTTGATTTTGTATAGTTGTCATGACATGGTATCTGTTGTCATCTCTGATCTCCAGCCTACAGGGAGTCTGTGCTGCGTGGCAGGCTGACAGAAGACAACAGCATCAGTATGTTGGTATTTATCATCCCCAACAATAGAGTCGTGTCACACCCATTGATGTCCCCAGCGAATAACAGAAGGAAGAGCTTTCAAAAGGTGCCTATGAATCTTTCAATCCTCTCATGGTCTATGTTGTTCCTCTGTAATGGACTATGCTTCAACCCAACTAATCAGGAACTTTTGTTCATCAGAATCAAGGAGGAACTGAAGTCAGCTTGTTGGCTCTCTGACAACGTCTCTGTCCTCCGCACATAACACTGGTTATCATCATACAGACCAATGACAGGCTAGCTACAGTAATAATATAATACAGTATACTATTTATTATATAGACAAATGACTGGCTAGCTACAGCATAATATAATACATTATACTATATAATATACAGACCAATGACAGGCAACCTACAGCATCAAATAATACAGTATACTATATATTACACAGAACAATTACAGGCTAGCTACAGCATAATAATAAACAGTGTACTGAATAATATTCAGACCAATGACAGGATAGCTACAGCATAATATAATACAGTATACTATATAATATACAGAACATTTACAGGCTAGCTACAGTATAGTATAATACGGTATACTATGTAATATACAGACCAATGACATGCTAGCTACAGTAACAATATAATACAGTATACTATATAATATACAGACCAATGACAGGCTAGCTACAGCATAAAATAATACAGTATACTATATATTACACAGAACAATAACAGGCTAGCTACAGCATAATAATAAACAGTGTACTGAATAATATTCAGACCAATGACAGGATAGCTACAGTAACAATATAATAGAGTATACTATTTAATATACAGACCAATGACAGGCTAGCTAGAGTATAATATAATACAGTATACTCTATAATATACAGACCAATGACAGGCTAGCTACAGTATAATATAATACAGTATACTCTATAATATACAGACCAATGACAGGCTAGCTATAGCATAACATAATACAGTATACTATATAATATACAGACCAATGACAGGCAACCTACAGCATCAAATAATACAGTATACTATATGTTACATAGAACAATAACAGGCTAGCTACAGCATAATAATAAACAGTGTACTGAATAATATTCAGACCAATGACATGCTAGCTACAGTAACAATATAATACAGTATACTATATTATATACAGAACAATGACAGAATAGCTACAGTATAATATAATACAGTATACTATATAATATATAGACAAATTACAGGCTAGCTACAGTATAATAATAAACAGTGTACTGCATAATATTCAGACCACTGACAGGCTAGCTAGAGTATAATATAATACAGTATACTATATAATATACAGACCAATGACAGGCTAGCTACAGCATAATATAATATAGTATACTATATAATATGCAGACCAATGACATGCTAGCTACAGCATAATATAATACAGTATACTATATCTTATACAGACCAATGACATGCTAGCTACAGCATAATATAATACAGTATACTATATCATATACAGACCAATGACATGCTAGCTACAGTTATAATATAATACAGTATACTATATAATATACAGACCAATGACATGCTAGCTACAGCATAATATAATATAGTATACTATATAATATAATATACATACCAGTGACATGCTAGCTACAGCATAATATAATACAGTATACTATATAATATACAGACCAATGACATGCTAGCTACAGCATAATATAATATAGTATACTATATAAAATACAGACCAATGACATGCTAGCTACAGCATAATGTGGTCCTCTGTAGCTCAGCTGGTAGAGCACGGCGCTTGTAACGCCAAGGTAGTGGATTCGATCCCCGGGACCACCCATACATGAAAAAAAATGTATGCACGCATGACTGTAAGTTGCTTAGGATAAAAGCGTCTGCTAAATGGCATATTATATATAATATAATATAGTATAATATACAGACCAATTACAGGCTAGCTACAGCATAATATAATACAGTATACTATATAATATACAGACCAATGACAGGCTATCTACAGCATTATATGATACAGTTTACTGTAATAGTATATAGACCAATGACAGGCTAGCTACAGTATAATATAATGTAGTATACTATATATTATACAGACCAATGACACGCTAGCTCATGTATAATAAAATACAGTATTCCATAAAAGAGTGTAATATATAATATACAGACACATGACAGGCCAGCTACAGTATAATATAATACACTGGAGGGTGGAGAGGGCTGGCACGGGAGCAGAGGCGGGCGTCTACCTTGGGGGCGAGGTCCGGCAGGCTGGTTCGACACGTTTGTGGACTGACCCGACGTTCTGCGTCGAGGCTGATGTCCAGGGGTCTTTTCGGGGGTCGACCCCGAGGTCGGGAGCGGGACGATCCGGACGGTTACGGTGGAATGCCTGAATTATCTCTGGGTCGAGGATGTCCTGGTTGGGGACCCAGGACCGGTCTTCTGGCCCATAACCTTCCCAGTCCACTAGATAGTGGATGCGACCTCTCAGGCGTTTGGAATCAAGGAGGGCCTGAATGGCATAGGCAGGTTCCCCTCTGACGTCCAACGGTGGGGGCTCACTGCGGGTTGAGACTGTAGGATGAAGAGGACTGTAGAGTGACCGGTTTTATCAGAGACATATGGAAGGACGAGGAGATCTTATACTGACGGGGTAACTGGAGGCGGTACTTGACAGGGTTGATGCGATGGGTTATCTTGAAGTGACCAATGAAGCGAGGACAGAACTTTTTGCAGGGGAGGCGGAACCAGATGTCTCTGGTAGAGAGCCACACACGCTGTCCGGAGTGAAAGAGTGGCGTAGGTCGGCGGCGTCTATCGGCAAAGCGTTTCTGGTATTAGAGGCTTCCTGCAGATGCCGGTGAGCGGTCTCCCATACCCGCTCACTGTGCCGAAACAGGTCATCGACAGCTGGGACAGTACCAGGCTCTGCCTCCGAGGGAAACATGGGAGGTTGGTAACCAAGGACACACTGAAACGGAGTAAGGCGGAGGGATGAATGCATGAGTGAGTTCTGAGAGTATTCGGCCCACGCCATATACCGACTCCAGTCTTGTGGAGAGGCAGAACATTGTTGGCGGAGGTACTTCCCTATTTCTTGGTTCAGGCGTTCCGTCTGCCCATTGGTCTGGGGATGGTACCCGGAGGAGAGGCTGAGGGCGATAGTTTGTCACAGAAGGCTCGCCACACCTGGGAGACAAACTGGGGTCCGCGGTCAGAGACGATGTCCTCCGGAATCCCATACAGACGGAACACCTGTTGGAACATACACTCAGCCAATTCCATGGCATTAGGTAAATGAGGAAGAGGAACCAGACGACACATTTTTGAAAAACGGTCTACTATGACAAGGATGGTGGTGTTACCAGAGGATTCAGGAAGGTCTGTGATGAAGTCAACAGCTATGTGGGACCAGGGTCTGTGAGGGATTGCCAAAGGTTGAAGCTTACCGGAAGGGAGATGACGAGGACTTTTGGTTTGGGCGCAGACTGGACAGGAGAGTACGTAATCCCTGACGTCAGATGCCAGTGAGGACCACCAGAACTTACGGGCTAGAAGTTCAGTGATTTGTGTAATGCCCAAATGTCCTGACCCCATGGACGTGTGACACCATTGCATCAGTTGGGGTCTAACAGCTGCTGGTACGTAACTCTTCCCAGCTGGTGTCTCAGGAGGAGCCGGGTCTGAGGTTAGGGCTTCCTGTATGGCACAGTGAACCTCCCACTGTACCGGTCCCATAATGCAAGAGGAAGGAAGAATGGGTGTAGGGTCTGAGGTACTGGTCGGAAGTCTGATATTCCATTCTACTGCTGCTCCCCTCACTGCCCTTACCAGCCAAAAGACCCGGACCCTTCAATGGACTGATACCGCACTGACTGCTTTCAACACCTTGAAACCCCTCTTCACCTCAGCTCCTGTCCTTCGCCAACCTGATCCAACTCTTCATTTCACCCTGGAGGTGAATGCCTCCGAAGTAGGAGTAGAAGCCATACTCTCTCAGCGGGTGTGAACACCTCCAAAATCACATCCTTGTGCCTGCTTCTCCAGGAAGTTATCCCCCGCTGAGAGAAATTACGATGTGGGGAACAGAGAACTCCTCACCATCAAGCTGGCCCTCAAGGAGTGGCGCCACTGGTTGGAGGGCGCACAACATCCCTTTCTCGTCCTAACAGATCATCGTAATGAAGTTCCGAATGAACCAGCGATAGAATTTGGAGATCCCAATGAAACATTGGAGTTCCTTAACGGTGGTGGGTTTGGGCTAGTTACTGACGGCAGTGACTTTGTTTTCATCCATGCTGACCCCTCCAGGTGTCAGTACGAAACCGAGGAAGTTTACAGAGGTTACATGGGAGGTGCTCTTTTCTGTCTTCACATAAAGCTTATGGTCAAGGAGCCGTTGAAGAACCCTTTGTACATGCTCTATGTGTTCCTTCAGGGAGTGGGAGTACATCAGGATGTCATCAATGTAGATGATGAGAAAGCGGTTGATCATATCCTGGAAAACCTCGTTCATAAAGGATTGGAAGATGGCGGGGGAGTTAGTAAGGCCGTAGGGCATGACCAGATATTCATAGTGCCCTCGTGCGGTGATAAAGGCTGTCTTCCATTCTTCGCCTTCACGTGTACGGACAAGGTTATAAGCACTCCGCAGGTTGAGTTTTATATAGATGTTGGCGCGGCCCACTTGTTCAAGGGTCGCTGGGATCAGAGGAAGAGGGAAACGGTTCTTGACCGTGACGTCATTCAGGGAACGGTAGACAATACATGGACGGAGACCACCGTCCTGTTTTCCAACAAAGAAGAAGCTGGACGCAGCCGTAGAAGACCACCGTCCTGTTTTCCAACAAAGAAGAAGCTGGACTCAGCCGTAGAAGACCACCGTCCTGTTTTCCAACAAAGAAGAATCTGGACGCAGCCGTAGAAGACCACCGTCCTGTTTTCCAACAAAGAAGAAGCTGGACGCAGCCGTAGAAGAACACCGTCCTGTTTTCCAACAAAGAAGAAGCTGGACGCAGCCGTAGAAGACCACCGTCCTGTTTTCCAAAGAAGAAAAAGCTGGACGCAGCCGTAGAAGACCACCGTCCTGTTTTCCAACAAAGAAGAAGCTGGACGCAGCCGTAGAAGACCACCGTCCTGTTTTCCAACAAAGAAGAAGCTGGACACAGCCGTAGAAGACCACCGTCCTGTTTTCCAACAAAGAAGAAGCTGGACGCAGCCGTAGAAGACCACCGTCCTGTTTTCCAACAAAGAAGAATCTGGACGCAGCCGTAGAAGAACACCGTCCTGTTTTCCAACAAAGAAGAAGCTGGACGCAGCCGTAGAAGAACACCGTCCTGTTTTCCAACGAAGAAGAAGCTGGACGCAGCCGTAGAAGACCACCGTCCTGTTTTCCAAAGAAGAAGAAGCTGGACGCAGCCGTAGAAGACCACCGTCCTGTTTTCCAACAAAGAAGAAGCTGGACGCAGCCGTAGAAGACCACCGTCCTGTTTTCCAACAAAGAAGAAGCTGGACGCAGCCGTAGAAGACCACCGTCCTGTTTTCCAACAAAGAAGAAGCTGGACGCAGCCGTAGAAGACCACCGTCCTGTTTTCCAACAAAGAAGAAGCTGGACGCAGCCGTAGAAGACCACCGTTCTGTTTTCCAACAAAGAAGAAGCTGGACGCAGCCGTAGAAGACCACCGTCCTTTTTTCCAACAAAGAAGAAGCTGGACGCAGCCGTAGAAGACCACCGTCCTGTTTTCCAACAAAGAAGAAGCTGGACGCAGCCGTAGAAGACCACCGTCCTGTTTTCCAACAAAGAAGAAGCTGGACGCAGCCGTAGAAGACCACCGTCCTGTTTTCCAACAAAGAAGAAGCTGGACGCAGCCGTAGAAGACCACCGTCCTGTTTTCCAACAAAGAAGAAGCTGGACGCAGCCGTAGAAGACCACCGTCCTGTTTTCCAACAAAGAAGAAGCTGGACGCAGCCGTAGAAGACCACCGTCCTTTTTCCAACAAAGAAGAAGCTGGACGCAGCCGTAGAAGACCACCGTCCTGTTTTCCAACAAAGAAGAAGCTGGACGCAGCCGTAGAAGACCACCGTCCTGTTTTCCAACAAAGAAGAAGCTGGACGCAGAAGACCACCGTCCTGTTTTCCAACAAAGAAGAAGCTGGACACAGCCGTAGAAGATGCAGGACGAATTAAACCGTTTTTGAGTCCTTCATCTATGTAGTACTCCATTGCCTCATTTTCCGGGATAGCTAGGGGGTAAACAAGGCCCTTCGGTGGGGACACTCCAGGTGTCAATAGCACAGTCCCCTGGGCGATGTGGAGGCATTGATTTTGCTGAAGACATTGCTGTACTGGGCGTATTCCGATGATATAGTGGGTGGCTCTGCAGGGTAGGCTGAGACAACTGGTGAACCAGGTAGAAGACCAGGACAGTAGTTCACCTTGTCGCCACCAGATGGCAGGGTCGTGAGGACAAAGCCAGGCGTGTCCGAGGATGAGTGGCTGTTTGGGGGATGAGAGTTCCATGAGTTGAATGGTTTTGGTGTGGAAGACTCCAATCTGGAGGGTAACGCTCTGTGTCAGGTGCGTAATGAAGCCCGTGCCCAATCGCTGCCCGTCCAGGGTGACAGGTGTAAGATCAATATCAAGCTCTTGTACTAGCTGGTGATCGTTAAAACTACCTGCCCTCTACTATCAAGCCCTCTACGTACTTCGTAACCTCCTTCAATACGGTTATCAATACTGGGATGGAGAATTGCTTTTGGGAGATATTTAGAAATACAGACACGCCTACCTGCATGGCAGCGGAAGGACCCTTCTCATCTCTCCGTGGGGGGCAAACAGGGCAATGGCTGAGTAGATGATCTTTCCCTCCACAGTATAGGCAGAGCCCTTCTTGGATCCGCCTTTGACATTTGATACACGGGAGAGGAGCATGACCCGACTGCATGGGCACTGGAAGACTCGGACGGGATGACAGAATCATGGAAAGAGAAGGTTTCAGGTTCCTGGGTGGCAGAGTTCTTCGGCGGTCGGCGATGAGGTGGTCGATGGAGATGGACATACGAATGTATTGATTTAAATCCTGAAGGTCACCTCTACAGACCAGCTCCGCATGAAGTTCCCTGTTGAGCCCTCTTGGGTAGACGGTAAGTAAAGCAGCCTCACGCCATCAATTCCCTGCAGCTATGGTGCGGAACTCGAGGGCATACTCGGCAGCTTAATTGCGTCCTTGTTGAAGGTCTATGAGGAGGTCCCCTATAGGACGACCGGAAGGAGAGTGATCGAATACCTCTTTGAAGAGGGTGTGGAAATGGGTCTCGGATCCAAGTTCTGTGCTGTTGGTAGTCCATATGGCGGTGGCCCAATCCAGGGCTTTGCCTGTGAATAGAGACACAACAAAATCCACCCTGCTCTTGTTGGTGGCGAAGTTAGTGGGGTTGTGCTCAATGTATTTGCTGCATTGCATCAGAAATCCCTGACATTTCCCAAGTGAACCGTCATATTTTCCAGGCATGGATATGAATGAAGGAGGGCTATGGGTTACAATACCCAGCATCGGAGGAGTAGGGATAGGCTGGCGGAGAAGATGGCCGATTACCTCCATACGCTCCTCTTGCCGGGTTAGGCGCCACTGTAGCTCCACTGAATCCATTCCGTTTTTTGGTGAGGTATTCTGTAATGAATACTCAGGGAGAAAAAGGTGTAGATTCATGCGCAGAGTGCGGCAGGTGTTTATTTCGCCTCAGCAAAAGGCAGGAATCGTGGCACAGGCAGGCAAACAGGCAGGAGAATCAAAACTAGGACTGAAAGCTAAAACTGGTTCTCACAAACGAGCTATAAAAATGCTTAGTAGAGTTAAAACAAACAATACCTCACAAGGCACACACAGAAAGAACTGAACTAAATAAGGAGCTGATGAGACCAGGTAAGTAACTAACACAGGTGAAATCAATGAACAAAAATAAAGACATGGCTACATTCAAGAACACAAAGAAACAGGGCTAAGTACAAGAAAAAAGGTGAACTAAGAAAACAAATACAGAACCTTACAAGCTACAGCATAATATAGTATAGTATACTATATAATGTACAGACCAATGACATGCTAGCTACAGCATAATATAATATAGTATACATTGGTCTGTATACGATATAATATACAGACCAATGGCATGCTAGCTACAGCATAATATAATATAGTATACTATATCATATACATACCAATGACATGCTAGCTACAGCATAATATAATACAGTGTACAATATATTATACAGACCAATGACATGCTAGCTACAGCATATTATAATACAGTATACAATATATTATACAGACACATTACAGGCTAGCTACATTATAACATAGTACAGTAAACATTAATACAGCATAATATATAATATACAGACCAATGACAGGTAAGCTACTGCATAATATAATACAGTATACTATATAAGTTACAGACCACTGTCAGGCTAGCTACAGCATAATGTAATAGAGTATACTATACTATAATAAAATATAATATATAATATACAGACCAATGACAGGCTAGCTACACTGTAACATAATACAGTATACTATATAATATACAGACCAATGACAGGCTACCTATAGCATAACATAATACAGTATACTATATAATATACATACCAATTACAGGCTAGCCACAGCATAATATATTACTGTATATTATATAATATGCAGACCAATGACAGGCTAGCTACAGTAGAATATAATACAGTATAACATAATACAGTATACTATATAATATACAGACCAATGACAGACTAGCCACCTGGCCTGGCGAGGATTCAGCCTCCTCGCTGCCCGAATGTACTCCAGGTTACGGTGGTCTGTCCAGACGAGGAAAGGGTGTTTCGCCCCTTCGAGCCAATGTCTCCAGACCGTCAAAGCTCGGACAACAGCCAGTAGCTCCCGATCACCAACGTCGTAGTTCTGCTCCGCCGAGCTGAGCTTCTTAGAAAAGAAGGCACAGGGGCGGAGCTTGGGTGGCGTGCCCGAGCGTTGAGATAGGACAGCGCCTATCCCTACCGCGGACCTATCCACCTCCACCACGAACGGTAGTGATGGATCAGGGTGAGCCAGTACCAGGGCTGAGGTGAACAGATCCCGCAATCTATTGAAGGCCAAATCTGCCTCAGCAGACCAGCGAAGCAGGGACGGCCCACCCTTCAACAAGGAGGTAATGGGAGCTGCATACTTGCACAAAGCCTCAAATAAACCTGTGATAGTAGTTGACAAAGCCAAGGAAGCGCTGCACCTCCTTTACCGTGGTTGGAGTCAGCCAATTACGCACGGCTAAAATGCGGTCTCCCTCCATCTCCACACCTGTGGTAGTAATGCGGTATCCAAGGAAGGAGATTGACTGCTGGAAAAACTCACACTTTTCTGCCTTGGCATAAAGATCATTCTCCAGCAGTCGGACCAGTACCTTGTGAACCAGGGACACATGCACGGCACGCGTAGCGGAATACACCAAGATGTCATCGATGTAGACCACCACACCGCGACCAAGCATGTCCCGAAACACCTTGTTCACAAAGGACTGGAAAACGGATGGAGCATTCATCAAACCGTAGGGCATCACCAGGTATTCATAATGCCCCGAGGTTGTGCTGAATGCTGTTTCCACTCATCCCCTTCCCTGAATACGCACCAGGTTGTAGGCACTCCTGAGGTCTAAACGGGCCCCATGCATTGACTCAATCACTGAAGGAATGATTATTATTCAGTCGTCGATAATCAATGCACGGGCGTAAACCGCCATCTTTCTTTTTCATAAAGAAGAAGCTTGAGGAGGCAGGTGAAGTGGAGGGACGTATTTATCCCTGGCGCAGGGACTTGGTGACGTATGTTTCCATAGCCTCCGTTTCAGCCTGCGACAGGGGATACACATGACTCCTGGGAGGTACAGCGTCTACCTGAAGGTTTATCGCGCAATCCCCCTCCCAATGAGGTGGAAATTTAGTCGCTTGCGTCTTGGAAAACGCAAGCACCAGATCATGGTATTCGGGGGGAATGCGCACAGTGGAGATACCGTCTGGACTTTCCACCATAGTTGCACCAACGGAAACTTGAGAACTTGTGGTTGTGAAGGGCTAACCACGGGATACCCAAGACTACAGGGTAAGCAGGAGACTCAATAATCATAAAGTTGATCTGCTCAACATGCGTCTCCTGCGTAATCATGGTGACTGAACCCGTAACCTCCTTAACCAACCCGGACCCTAATGGTCGACTATCAAGTGCTCTGATGGGGAGTGGAATGGATAGGGGAACCAATGAAATGACTTGACGGTGTGCAAATGCCCTGTCCATTAAGTTCCCAGCTGCGCCTGAATCGACTAGCGCCTTACACTGGGAACCTACCAGGTGATCGGGGAAGTAGATAGGTAAAGTACAATGCACCGCAAAGGGCTCTGAACACGTTTGGCTGTTCGTTACCTGGGGTGATGTGTGAGTACCCTGCCTACCGCCTCCAGGCCCAAAAGAACGTTGACAGCGACGTGAAGTGGATTGTTCTTTCGTACCACCAGAGTGGCACTGTCGCTGTCCTCCTGTGCTCTCCCGACTGGTGGCTTCTCCCAGCTCCATCTGCACGGGGTCAGAATCGTCCGGAGTGAGAACGGGCAGACCCCTAAAAGGACGTCATCTGGCTGCCAGCAGATTGTCCAGCCGGATGGCCATGTCTACCAGTTGGGAGAATGATAGCATGGCATCCTGGTAGGCTAGCTCCCGTTGGACGTCCTTTCTCAAGTGGCACTGGAAATGGTCGATTAGGGCCCGCTCGTTCCACCCAGACCCCGCTGCCAGCGTCCGGAACTCCAGTGCGTAGTCCTGCGCGGTCCTCATCCCCTGCCTTAAATGGACCAGTGGTTCGCCCGCCTCTCGACCCTCAAGCGGGTGATCAAAAACTGCCCGAAAGAGGCGAGCAAACTCCCCGTAGTCCTCCAGCACAGAACCTCCCTCGTTCCACACCGCGTTGGCCCACTCCAGGGCTTTCCCACAAAGGCAGGAAATGAGGACAGATACCTTCTCCCGCTCCAGGGGTGCCGGTCTGATGCTGGAGAAGTATAACTCCAGCTGGAGTAAAAATCCCTTACATAGCGCCGTCGTTCCATCAAACGCCGGTGGCCGGCATATCTGGATCCATTCAGGGGCTGGGGTGTAGGTAGCTGGATCCGGTTGACCAGCTGGTCTCGAGAGATTGGGTCCTCCTCCCTCCAGGCGTTGAACTGCCGATCCATCACCTCTCCCAAGCTGGCTAGCATCGATGAATGCTCCTGAACCCTTGGTACAACTCCAGGCATGCAGTCTTCTCCTGCTGGCTCCATATCAGGTGAGTGATTCTGTGACTAGGTGAAATGAAGGAGTCAGGTGCACATATATCAAACGCCCCAAGCGTCAAAAGGAACAAGCTCAAGGGAAAACATCCACCTTGTTATAAATACAATGTTGAGTAGCTCAACCGAGCTAACATGCTCTCAGGATAAACAATCACTCACAAAGACAAGGGGAACAGAGGGAACACTTATACACATACTAATTAGGGGAATGAGCACCAGGTGTGAGTGATTGACAAGACAAGTGGAGTGATGAGAATGAGATCGGCAGTAGCTAGTACTCTGGTGACGACGAACGCCGAAGCCTGCCTGAACAAGGAGGAGGGGCAGCCTCGGTGGACATTGTGACAAATATACAGACCAATGACAAGCTAGCTAAAGCGTAATATAATACAGCACTGTATAATATACAGACCAATGACAGTCTAGTTACATTATAATATAATACAGTATACTATATAATATACAGACCAATGACAGGCTAGCTACAGCATAACATAATACAGTGTACTATAATACATTATAATATGTTATATACAGACAAATGACAGGCTTGCTACAGCATAATATTATACTGTATATTATATAATATACAGACCAATGACATGCTAGCTACAGCATAATATAATATAGTATACTATATAATATACAGACCAATGACATGCTAGCTACAGCATAATATAATATAGTATACTATATAAAATACAGACCAATGACAGACTAGCTGCAGTATAATATAATATAGTATACTATATAAAATACATACCAATGACAGGCTAGCTACAGTATAATATAATACAGTATTCTATATAATATACAGACCAATGACATGCTAGCTACAGCATAATATAATACATTATACTATATAATAATGAAATGAAATGAACTAAACATCAGGGAAAGCGAGAGAGCGGGGCCTCCCTCACTTACGTTTCACTGAAACACCCAAATATAACTCTCCCAACTTCCACCTCAGAAACTACAGCGGTTCAATGTTTTCTAGGAATAGACTAACTTAGTTTATTCAGCTAGCTAACTTGGTACAGTATTCTTCCATGAAAACCGTCCAGGGCACCTAGTCCTATGATGCCATAGCCAACTAGCATGCCAGGCTCCAAAAATACGGTTTAGCACCGATACTCGGCCACAACAAACCACCAGTGTGTCAACACGCCAAGCAGATCATTCGTGTCCGTGTCTAACATTGTGGGTTAGTCCCGACAGCTTGAGCGAGTCCGTCGTCAACTTATTCAGCCAGTTAGTTAGCTAGAATAGTTAGCATACTAGCTAGCCATTGCTTTCTGCCAACGAAAAAAACCCTCCTCCCACGGCACGAACACACAGAGAGAGCCAATCTAATGTTAACTAGTCACCCATGTCCCGAATTCCCTTGAACGACTCTGGTTACCAGTATGTAAAACTAAACACAAATGTTGGTTATAACTTACCCCTAGCAGCTACTGTTAGCTAGTCAAGTGCAAAGCTAGCCACTGAATTGACTCAGCCAGTTCGCGTCAGTTCGCTAGGTCGTTCCAGCTATTGTTTAGTAGCTATCCAGGTAGCAACAAGCTAGCTACATTTCGAGCACAGTAGCTACTTACTACCTAACGTTAACGCTTCAGACAATGAGGTTAGAAAAACAGCTGAATGGTAGGCAGCTAGCTGGCGTAATTACAGGTACTCTTAAGCGTGAAACAACTATCCACAGTTACCAGTAGCTACCCGCTAGCTAGTCCAGGTAGTGGGTTAGCTAGCCTCGTGCTTCACCGGGCTCAACCGAATACAATACCTACAATAATTACATACAATAACCTACGATAACTACAATAACCTACGATGACTACCTACAATACCTAACTAAAATCTAAATACATAGTTTAAGCTTTACTCGACACCATATAAGCCATCTTCTCCACAACTTTGTCCCTGACCTGTTTGGAGAGCTCCTTGGACTTCATGGTGCTGCTTGCTTGGTGGTGCCCCTTGCTTAGTGGTGCTGCAGACTACAGTATACTATATAATATACAGACCAATGACATGCTAGCTACAGCATAATAATTATAGTATACTATATAATATACATACCATTGACATGCTAGCTACAGCATAATATAATATAGTATACTATATAATATACAGACCAATGACATGCTAGCTACAGCATAATATAATACAGTATACTATAATACAGTATAATATTTAATATAAAGGCAAATGACAGGCTAGCTACAGCATAATATAATACAGTATACTATAATACAGTATACTATATAATATACAGACCAATGACAGGCTAGCTACAGTATAATATAATACAGTATACTATATAATATACAGACCAATGACATGCTAGCTACAGCATAGTATAATCCAGTATAATATAATATGTTGTCCTATATAATACTCTGAAAAATAACAGGCTAGCTACATCAAATCAAATCAAATCAAATTGTATTGGTCACATACACTTATTTAGCATATGTTATTGCGGGTGTAGCGCAATGCTAGTGTTCCTTTCTTCAACAGTGCAGTAGTATCTAACAATTCACAACAATACACACAAATCTAAAAGAAAAAGAATGGAATTAAGAAATATATAAATACTGTGACTAGTGTTCCATAATTAAAGTGGCCAGTGATTCCAGGTCTATGTATATAGGGCAGCTGCCTCTAAGGTGCAGGGTTGTTTAACCGGGTGGAAGCTGGCTAGTGATGGCTATTTAACAGTCTGATGGCCTTGAGATAGAAACTGTTTTTCAATCTCTTGGTCCCAGTTTTGATGCACCTGTGTTGAACAGGCCGTGGCTCTGGTGGTTGATGTCCTTGATGATCTTTTTGGCCTTCCTGTGACAACGGGTGCTGTAGATGTCCAGAGATCCTGGTTCGAATCCAGGCTCTGTCGTAGCCGGCCGCGACCGGGAGACCCATGGGGCGGTGCACAATTGGCCCAGCGTCGTCCAGGGTAGGGGAGGGAATGGCCGGCAGGGATGTAGCTCAGTTGGTAGAGCATGGCGTTTGCAACGCCAGGGTTGTGGGTTCGATTCCCACGGGGGGGGGCCAGTACAAAAAAATAAAAATAATCACTCACTAACTGTAAGTCGCTCTGGATAAGAGCGTCTGCTAAATGACTAAAATGTAAATGTAAATGTAATGTCCTGGAGGGCAGGTACTTTGCCCCCGGTGATGCCTTGTGCAGACCGCACCACCCTCTGGCGAGCCCTGCGGTACCAGGTGATGATACAGCCCGACAAGATGATCTCAATTGTGCATCTGTAAAACTTTGTGAGGGTTTTAGGGGCCAAGCCAAATTTCTTAAGCCTCCTGAGGTTGAAGAGGCGCTGTTGTGCCTTCTTCACCACACTGTCTGTGTGGGTGGACCATTTCAGATTGTCAGTGATGTGTACGCCGAGGAACTTGAAGCTTTCCACCTTCTTCACTGCCGTCCCGTCGATGTGGATAGGGGCGTGCTCCCTCTGCTGTTTCCTGAAGTCCACGATCAGCTCCTTTGTTTTGTTGACATTGAGTGGGATGTTATTTTCCTGGCACCACTCTCCCAGGGCCATCACCTCCTCCCTGTAGGCTGTCTTGTCATTGTTAGTAATCAGGCCTACTACTGTTGTGTTGTCTGCAAACTTGATGATTGAGTTGGAGGCATGCGTTGCCATGCAGTCATGGGTGAACAAGGAGCACAGGAGGTGGCTGAGTACACACCCTTGTGGTGTCCCAGTGTTGAGGATCAGCGAAGTGGAGGTGTTGTTTCCTACCTTCACCACCTGAGGGCGGCCCGTCAGGAAGTCCAGGACCCAGTTGCACAGGGCGGGGTTCAGACCCAGGGCCTCAAGCTTAATGATGAGCTTGGAGGGTACTATGGTGTTGAATGCTGAGCTATAGTCAATGAACAGCATTCTTACATAGGTATTCCTCTTGTCCAGATGCGATAGGGTAGTGTGCAGTGCGATGGCAATTGCATCGTCTGTGGATCTATTGGGGCGGTAAGCAAATTGAAGTGGGTCTAGGGTGTCAGGTAAGGTAAAGGTGATATGATCCTTAACTAGCCTCTCAAAGCACTTCATGTTGACAGAAGTGAGTGCTATTGGGAAATAGTCATTTAGTTCAGTTAATATAATACATTGTACTTTATAATATTCAGACCATTGAGAGGTTAGCTACAGCATAATATAATACATTATACTATATAATATACAGACCAATTACAGGCTAGCTGCAGCATAATATAATACATTATACTATATAATAATATATAGACCAATGAAAGGATAATTACAGCATAATATAATACATATACTACAGTGAGGGAAAAAAGTATTTGATCCCCTGCTGATTTTGTACGTTTGCCCACTGACAAAGAAATGATCAGTCTATTATGTTTATTTGAACAGTTAGAGACAGAATAACAACAAAATAATCCAGAAAAACGCATGTCAAAAATGTTATAAATTGATTTGCATTTTAATGAGGGAAATAAGTATTTGACCCCCTCTCAATCAGAAAGATTTCTGGCTCCCAGGTGTCTTTTATACAGGTAACGAGCTGAGATTAGGAGTACACTCTTAAAGGGAGTGCTCCTAATCTCAGTTTGTTACCTGTATAAAAGACACCTGTCCACAGAAGCAATCAATCAAACTCTCCACCATGGCCAAGACCAAAGAGCTCTCCAAGGATGTCAGGGACAAGATTGTAGACCTACACAAGGCTGGAATGGGCTACAAGACCATCGCCAAGCAGCTTGGTGAGAAGGTGACAACAGTTGGTTCGATTATTCGCAACTGGAAGAAACACAAAATAACTGTCAATCTCCCTCGGCCTGGGGCTCCATGCAAGATCTCACCTCGTGGAGTTGCAATGATCATGAGAACGGTGAGGAATCAGCACAGAACTACACGGGAGGACCTTGTCAATGATCTCAAGGCAGCTGGGACCATAGTCACCAAGAAAACAATTGGTAACACACTACGCCGTGAAGGACTGAAATCCTGCAGCGCCCGCAAGGTCCCCCTGCTCAAGAAAGCACATATACAGGCCTGTCTGAAGTTTGCCAATGAACATCTGAATGATTCAGAGGAGAACTGGGTGAAAGTGTTGTGGTCAAATGAGACCAAAATGGAGCTCTTTGGCATCAACTCAACTCGCCGTGTTTGGAGGAGGAGGAATGCTGCCTATGACCACAAGAACACCATCCCCACCGTCAAACATGGAGGTGGAAACATTATGCTTTGGGGGTGTTTTTCTGCTAAGGGGACAGGACAACTTCACTGCATCAAAGGGACGATGGACGGGGCCATGTACCGTCAAATCTTGGGTGAGAACCTCCTTCCCTGACACCAAGTACTAAGTCATGTTTTGCAGAGGGGTCAAATACTTATTTCCCTCATTAAAATGCAAATCAATTCATAACATTTTTGACATGCGTTTTTCTGGATTTTTTTGTTGTTATTCTGTCTCTCACTGTTCAAATAAACCTACCATTAATATTATAGACTGATCATGTCTTTGTCAGTGGGCAAACGTACAAAATCAGTAGGGGATCAAATACTTTTTTCCCTCACTGTATATAATATAGAGAACAGTATCAGCTATAGTCTAATATGAGACATTACCAGGTGAGTTGAGAACATGCCTAGTGTAGCTCTGTTGCAGAGGGACAGAATGCTACAGTGCCATTGGTAATGTCTTTGAGACACATTGTCCTGTTCAGATTGGAAGTAAAGGCTTGATATAGAGGGACCCATCACTGGAGAGATAGAGGGTTGATAAAGAGGGGACCCATCACTGGAGAGATTGGGGGTTGATATAGCGGGGACCCATCACTGGAGAGATAGAGGGTTGATATAGCGGGGACCCATCACTGGAGAGATAGAGGTGACCCATCACTAGAGAGATAGAGGATTGATATAGAGGGGACCCATCACTGGAGATATAGAGAGTTGATATAGAGGGGAACCATCACTGGAGAGATAGAGAGATGTTATAGTGGGGACCCATCACTGCAGAGATAGAGGGTTGACATAGAGGGGACCCATCACTGAAGAGATAGAGGGGGGACCCATAACTGGAGAGATATAGGGTTGATATAGAGGGGATCCATCACTGGAGATATAGAGGGTTGATATAGAGGGGAACCATCAATGGAGAGATAGAGGGTCGATATAGAGGGAGCACATCACTGGAGAGATAGAGGGGGGATCCATCACTGGTGACATAGAGGGTTGATATAGAGGGGACCTATCACTGGAGAGATAGAGGGTTGATATTGAGGGAACCCATCACTGGAGAGATAGTGGGATGATATAGAGGGGACTCATAACTGGAGAGATAGAGGGGACCCATCACTGGAGAGAGAGAGGGGACCCATCACTGGAGATAGAGGGTTGATATATAGGGGGGACCCATCACTGGAGATATAGAGAGTTGATAAAGAGGGGAACCATCACTGGTGAGATATAGGTTTTATATAGAGGGGACCCATCACTGAAGAGATAGAGGGTTTTCATAGAGGGGACCCATCACTGGAGAGATAGAGGGTTGATATAGAGGAGACCCAGCACTGGAGAGATAGAGGGTTGATATAGTGGGGACCCATCACTGGAGACATAGAGGGTTGATATAGAGGGGACCCATCACTAGAGAGAGAGAGAGATGTTATAGTGTTGACCCATCACTGGAGAGATAGAGGGGACCCATCACTGGAGCGATAGAGGGGACCCATCACTGGAGAGATAGAGAGATGTTATAGTGTTGACCCATCACTGGAGAGATAGAGGGGACCCATCACTGGAGCGATAGAGGGGACCCATCACTGGAGAGATAGAGGGTCGATATAGAGGGAACCCATCACTGGAGAGATAGAGGGGACCCATCACTGGTGACATAGAGGGTTCAAATAGCGGGGACCCATCACTGGAGCGATAGAGGAGACCCGATCACTGGAGACATTGAGGGTTGATATAGAGGGAACCCATCACTGGAGAGATAGAGAGATGATATAGAGAGGACTCAAAACTGAAGAGATAGAGGGGACCCATCACTGGAGAGAAAGAGGGGACCCATCACTGGAGATAGAGGGTTGATATATGCGGGACCCATCACTGGAGATATAGAGAGTTGATATACAGTGAGGGAAAACAAGTATTTGATCCCCTGCTGATTTTTGTACGTTTGCCCACTGACAAAGAAATGATCAGTCTATCATTTTAATGATAGGTTTATTTGAACAGTGAGAGACAGAATAACAACAAATACATATACTATATAATATACAGACCAATTACAGGCTAGCTGCAGCATAATATAATACATTATACTATATAATAATATATAGACCAATGAAAGGATAGTTACAGCATAATATAATACATATAATACAGTGAAGGAAAAAAGTATTTCATCCCCTGCTGATTTTGTACGTTTGCCCACTGACAAAGAAATGATCAGTCTATTATGTTTATTTGAACAGTTAGAGACAGAATAACAACAAAATAATCCATAAAAACGCATGTCAAAAATGTTATAAATTGATTTGCATTTTAATGAGGGAAATAAGTATTTGACCCCCTCTCAATCAGAAAGATTTCTGGCTCCCAGGTGTCTTTTATACAGGTAACGAGCTGAGATTAGGAGCACACTCTTAAAGGGAGTGCTCCTAATCTCATCTTGTTACCTGTATAAAAGACACCTGTCCACAGAAGCAATCAATCAATCAGATTCCAAACTCTCCACCATGGCCAAGACCAAAGAGCTCTCCAAGGATGTCAGGGACAAGATTGTAGACCTACACAAGGCTGGAATGGGCTACAAGACCATCGCCAAGCAGCTTGTTGAGAAGGTGACAACAGTTGGTGCGATTATTCGCAAATGGAAGAAACACAAAATAACTGTCAATCTCCCTTGGCCTGGGGCTCCATGCAAGATCTCACCTCGTGGAGTTGCAATGATCATGAGAACGGTGAGGAATCAGCCCAGAACTACACGGGAGGATCTTGTCAATGATCTCAAGGCAGCTGGGACCATAGTCACCAAGAAAACAATTGGTAACACACTACGCCGTGAAGGACTGAAATCTTGCAGCGCCCGCAAGGTCCCTCTGCTCAAGAATGCACATATACATGCCCGTCTGAAGTTTGCCAATGAACATTTGAACGATTCAGAGGAGAACTGGATGAAAGTTTTGTGGTCAGATGAGACCAAAATGGAGCTCTTTGGCATCAACTCAACTCGCCGTGTTTGGAGGAGGAGGAATGCTGCCTATGACCCCAAGAACACCATCCCCACCGTCAAACATGGAGGTGGAAACATTATGCTTTGGGGTGTTTTTCTGCTAAGGGGACAGGACAACTTCACCGCATCAAAGGGGACGATGGACGGGGCCATGTACCGTCAAATCTTGGGTGAAAACCTCCTTCCCTCAGCCAGGGCATTGAAAATGGGTCGTGGATGGGTATTCCAGCATGACAATGACCCAAAACACACGGCCAAGGCAACAAAGGAGTGGCTCAAGAAGAAGCACATTAAGGTCCTGGAGTGGCCTAGCCAGTCTCCAGACCTTAATCCCATAGAAAATCTGTGGAGGGAGCTGAAGGTTCGAGTTGCCAAACGTCAGCCTCAAAACCTTAATGACTTGGAGAAGATCTGCAAAGAGGAGTGGGACAAAATCCCTCCTGAGATGTGTGCAAACCTGGTGGCCAACTACAAGAAACGTCTGACCTCTGTGATTGCCAACAAGGGTTTTGCCACGAAGTACTAAGTCATGTTTTGCAGAGGGGTCAAATACTTATTTCCCTCATTAAAATGCAAATCAATTTATAAAATTTTTGACATGCGTTTTTCTGTGTTTTTGTTGTTGTTATTCTGTCTCTCACTGTTCAAATGAACCACCATTAAAATTATAGATTGATCATTTCTTTGTCAGTGGGCAAACGTACAAAATCAGCAGGGGATCAAATATGTTTTTCCCTCACTGTAGAGGTGTTTATTGAACTAAGTAGCTCATTATTTTCTGTGATGGTGATAAGCCACATGGATATTTCAGATATAGTACTTATAGCATTATGATGGTCTGATCACTTAGATCCATCACACTGTAAGCTGATTGGCCTGATCCCTTAGGGTTCCCTGATCTCAGCAAGCCGATTGGATTACAGTTAGATGTTCAGATGGATGATGCTCTGTTGGGGGTGGTGGGGGGGATATGGGGTAGGCCTGCTGTTTTCTGCCCTGCTTTGGGATTCACACTGATATAGTCCAGATCATTGCCAAGGCTCCACCTCACTGATTGGTTGTTGTGGTAGTAGTAAGCTGCTCAGGGCTGAACATGTTCCTTCTTGGATGTGCTGTACATGCAGTTAGTGAAAGCCAATATGCTAGAGAGGTTTAGCGGTAGGACATCTGGACAGGGAGCTACAAGTATCCAGAGTTCTACAACACAATGAGCGTGGAAAGTACTGCTGGAAACATGAAAACATTTGTTGGTTAACTTTGGAAAATCCTATTTTCTGTCAATGTTGGCTTGTTTTTGGCAGGCCTGTCCAACAGTCTCTGAACCATTCTGCTGTGATATTCCCATGATGCTTTGTGACGTCCTAGTCAGCAACATGTTGTCATTCATAGGAAACAATAACTGCAAATATAAACATGGTGAAGAACAGAACATCGAGTACTGTAAAACTGCTCCCAAATCACTTTCCACACACACACACACACACACACACACACACACACACACACAAACTGCGAGACAGGAACAGGGGATGGTTGCGCTGGTCTGCTGTACAGTCAAGCAGAAATACATTTCCTATTTCTCCTTCAGCAGGAGACTGACGTGAGCAGTGGTGACAGGATGCTCCCTGTCCAGCCCATTCACACAAACACACTCACACACACAGCTGGTCTGTTTTGCAACAAGAATAATTATCCCTGTGTTAAGGTGGTCACAGCAAACTGCGCTGATTGTACAAGAAGCTTTCAGCCTACTTCAGGGATGTAACATACTGCACTGTCAGTCAAACTCTAGACAGAACTTGTAATATGTGAATAACAATCCAACATCCCAAAATGTTCCAGACCCACTCTCATATCCAACTCACAAAGGAAGGTGATAGAGTTGGAATAGTGACTGGTCCTATTCATTAATACTGTGATAACAACATATGATGCTCTCTAGGTGAAGACTAATGCTGTGATAACAACATATGATGCTCTCTAGGTAAACAGAAGACTAATATTGTGATAACAACATATGATGCTCTCTAGGTAAACAGTAGACTAATACTGTGATAACAACCTATTATGCTCTCTATGTGAAGACTAATGCTGTGATAACAACATATGATGCTCTCTAGGTAAACAGAAGACTAATACTGTGATAACATCATATGATGCTCTCTAAGGTAAAGACTAATACTGTGATAACAACATTTGATGCTCTATAGGTAAACAGAAGACTAATACTGTGATAACAACATATGATGCTCTCTAGGTAAACAAAATACTAATATTGTGATAACAACATATGATGCTCTGTAGGTAAAGACTAATACTGTGCTAAAAACATATGATGCTCTCTAGGTAAAGACGAATACTGTGATAACAACATATGATGCTCTCTAGGTAAAGACTAATACTGTGATAACAACATATGATGCTCTCTAGGTAAAGACTAATACTCTGGTAACAACATATGATGCTCTCTAGGTAAACAGAAGACTAATGCTGTGATAACAACATATGATGCTCTCTAGGTAAACAGAAGACTAATGATGTGATAACAGCATATGATGCTCTCTCTGGGTAAACAGTAGACTAATACTGTGATAACAACATATGATGCTCTCTAGGTAACCAGAAGACTAATACTGTGATAACAACATATCTCTAGGTAAAGACTAATACTGTGATAACAACATCTGATGCTCTCTAGGTAAAGACTAATACTGTGATAACAACATTTGATGCTCTCTAGGTAAAGACTAATACTGAGATAACAACATATGATCCTCTCTAGGTCAACAGAAGACTAATGCTGTGATAACAACATATGATGCTCTCTAGGTAAACAGAAGACTAATACTGTGATAACAACATATGATGCTCTCTAGGTAAACAGAAGACTAATACTGTGATAACAACATATGATGCTCTCTAGGTAAACAGAAGACTAATACTGTGATAACAACATATGATTCTCTCTAGGTAAAGACTAATGCTGTGATAACAACATATGATGCTCTCTAGGTAAACAGACAACTAATAATGTGATAACAACATATGCTTCTCTCTAGGTAAAGACTAATGCTGTGATAACAACATATGATGCTCTCTAGGTAAACAGAAGACTAATACTGTGATAACAACATATGATGCTCTCTAGGTAAAGACTAATACTGTGATAACAACATCTGATCCTCTCTAGGTCAACAGAAGACTAATGCTGTGATAACAACATATGATGCTCTCTAGGTAAACAGAAGACTAATACTGTGATAACAACATATGCTTCTCTCTAGGTAAAGACTAATGCTGTGATAACAACATATGATGCTCTCTAGGTAAACAGAAGACTAATACTGTGATAACAACATATGCTTCTCTCTAGGTAAAGACTAATGCTGTGATAACAACATATGACGCTCTCTAGGTAAACAGAAGACGAATACTGTGATAACAACATATGATGCTCTCTAGGTAAAGACTAATACTGAGATAACAACATATGATCCTCTCTAGGTCAACAGAAGACTAATGCTGTGATAACAACATATGATGCTCTCTAGGTAAACAGAAGACTAATACTGTGATAAGAACATATGATGCTCTCTAGGTAAACAGAAGGCTAATACTGTGATAACAACATATGATGCTCTCTAGGTAAACAGAATACTAATACTGTGATAACAACATATGATTCTCTCTAGGTAAAGACTAATACTGTGATAACAACATATGATGCTCTCTAGGTAAACAGAATACTAATACTGTGATAACAACATATGCTTCTCTCTAGGTAAAGACTAATGATGTGATAACAACATATGATGCTCTCTAGGTAAACAGAAGACTAATACTGTGATAACAACATATGATGCTCTCTAGGTAAAGACTAATACTGTGATAACAACATCTGATGCTCTCTAGGTAAACAGAAGAATAATACTGTGATAACAACATATGATGCTCTCTAGGTAAACAGAAGACTAATACTGTGATAACAACATATGATGCTCTCTAGGTAAACAGAAGGCTAATACTGTGATAACAACAGATGATGCTCTCTAGGTAAACAGAAGACTAATACTGTGATAACAACATATGCTTCTCTCTAGGTAAAGACTAATGCTGTGATAACAACATATGATGCTCTCTAGGTAAACAGAAAACTAATACTGTGATAACAACATATGATGCTCTCTAGGTAAACAGAAGACTAATGCTGTGATAACAACATATGATGCTCTCTAGGTAAACATAAGACTAATACTGTGATAACAACATATGATGCTCTCTAGGTAAACAGAAGACTAATACTGTGATAACAACATATCTCTAGGCAAAGACTAATACTGTGATAACAACATCTGATGCTCTCTAGGTAAAGACTAATACTGTGATAACAACATATGATGCTCTCTCTGGGTAAAGACTAATACTGTGATAACAACATTTGATGCTCTCCAGGTAAAGACTAATACTGAGATAACAACATATGATCCTCTCTAGGTCAACAGAAGACTAATGCTGTGATAACAACATATGATGCTCTCTAGGTAAACAGAAGACTAATACTGTGATAACAACATATGATGCTCTCTAGGTAAACAGAAGACTAATGCTGTGATAACAACATATGACGCTCTCTAGGTAAACAGAAGACTAATATTGTGATAACAACATATGATTATCTCTAGGTAAAGACTACTACTGTGATAACAACATATGATGCTCTCTAGGTAAACAGAAGACTAATACTGTGATAACAACATATGATGCTCTCTAGGTAAACAGAAGACTAGTACTGTGATAACAACATATGATGCTCTCTAGGTAAACAAAATACTAATATTGTGATAACAACATATGATGCTCTGTAGGTAAAGACTAATATTGTGATTACAACATATGATGCTCTCCAGGTAAAAACTAATACTGTGATAACAACATCTGATGCTCTCTAGGTAAACATAATAATAATACTGTGATAACAACATATGATGCTCTCTAGGTAAACAGAAGACTAATACTGTGATAACAACATATGATGCTCTCTAGGTAAACAGAAGACTAATACTGTGATAACAACATATGATACTCTCTAGGTAAAGGGAAGACTAATACTGTGATAACAACAGATGATGCTCTCTAGGTAAACAGAAGACTAATACTGTGATAACAACATATGATGCTCTCTAGGTAAACAGAAGACTAATACTGTGATAACAACATATGATGCTCTCTAGGTAAACAGAAGACTAATACTGTGATAACAACATATGATGCTCTCTAGGTAAAGACTAATACTGTGCTAAAAACATATGATGTTCTCTAGGTAAAGACTAATACTGTGATGACAACATATTATGCTCTCTAGGTAAACAGAAGACTAATACTGTGATAACAACATATGATTATCTCTAGGTAAACAGAAGACTAATACTGTGATAACAACATATGATGCTCTCTAGGTAAACAAAATACTAATACTGTGATAACAACATATGATGCTCTGTAGGTAAAGACTAATATTGTGATAACAACATATGATGCTCTCTAGGTAAAGACTAATACTGTGATAACAACATATGATGCTCTCTAGGTAAACAGAAGACTAATACTGTGATAACAACATATGATGCTCTCTAGGTAAACAGAAGACTAATACTGTGATAACAACATATGATGCTCTCTAGGTAAACAGAAGGCTAATACTGTGATAACAACAGATGATGCTCTCTAGGTAAACAGAAGACTAATACTGTGATAACAACATATGCTTCTCTCTAGGTAAAGACTAATGCTGTGATAACAAAATATGATGCTCTCTAGGTAAACAGAAGACTAATACTGTGATAACAACATATGATACTCTCTAGGTAAAGGGAAGACTAATACTGTGATAACAACAGATGATGCTCTCTAGGTAAACAGAAGACTAATGCTGTGATAACAACATATGATGCTCTCTAGGTAAACAGAAGACTAATACTGTGATAACAACATATGATGCTCTCTAGGTAAACAAAATACTAATATTGTGATAACAACATATGATGCTCTGTAGGTAAAGACTAATACTGTGCTAAAAACATATGATGTTCTCTAGGTAAAGACTAATACTGTGATGACAACATATGATGCTCTCTAGATAAACAGAAGACTAATACTGTGATAACAACATATGATGCTCTCTAGGTAAATACTAATACTGTGATAACAACATATGATGCTCTCTAGGTAAAGACTAATACTGTGATAACAACATATGATGCTCTCTAGGTAAACAGAAGACTAATACTGTGATAACAACATATGATGCTCTCTAGGTAAACAGAAGACTAATACTGTGATAACAACAGATGATGCTCTCTAGGTAAACAGAAGACTAATACTGTGATAACAACATATGATGCTCTCTAGGTAAATAGAAGGCTAATACTGAGATATCAACAGATGATGCTCTCTAGGTAAACAGAAGACTAATACTGTGATAACAACATATGATACTCTCTAGGTAAAGAGAAGACTAATACTGTGATAACAACAGATGATGCTCTCTAGGTAAACAGAAGACTAATGCTGTGATAACAACATATGATGCTCTCTAGGTAAACAGAAGACTAATACTGTGATAACAACATATGATTATCTCTAGGTAAAGACTAATACTGTGATAACAACATATGATGCTCTCTAGGTAAACAGAAGACTAATTCTGTGATAACAACATATGATGCTCTCTAGGTAAAGACTAATACTGTGATAACAACATATGATGCTCTCTAGGTAAACAGAAGACTAATACTGTGATAACAACATATGATGCTCTCTAGGTAAACAAAATACTAATATTGTGATAACAACATATGATGCTCTGTAGGTAAAGACTAATACTGTGATAACAACATATGATGCTCTCTAGGTAAAGACTAATACTGTGATAACAACATATGATGCTCTCTAGGTAAACAGATAATAATGTGATAACAACATACGATGCTCTCTAGGTAAACAGAAGACTAATACTGTGATAACAACATATGATGCTCTCTAGGTAAACAGAAGACTAATGCTGTGATAACAACATATGATGCTCTCTAGGTAAACAGAAGACTAATACTGTGATAACAACATATGATGCTCTCTAGGTAAACAGAAGACTAATACTGTGATAACAACATATGATGCTCTATCAAGGTAAAGACTAATACTGTGCTAAAAACATATGATGTTCTCTAGGTAAAGACTAATACTGTGATGACAACATATGATGCTCTCTAGATAAACAGAAGACTAATACTGTGATAACAACATCTGATGCTCTCTAGGTAAAGACTAATACTGTGATAACAACATATGATGCTCTATCAAGGTAAAGACTAATACTGTGATAACAACATATGATGCTCTCAAGGTAAAGACTAATACTGTGATAACAACATATGATGCTCTCTAGGTAAACAGAAGACTAATACTGTGATAACAACATATGATGCTCTCTAGGTAAACAGAAGGCTAATACTGTGGTAACAACAGATGATGCTCTCTAGGTAAACAGAATACTAATACTGTGATAACAACATATGTTTATGTCTAGGTAAACAGAAGACTAATACTGTGATAACAACATATGATGATCTCTAGGTAAACAGAAGACTAATACTGTGATAACAACATATGATGATCTCTAGGTAAAGAGAATACTAATACTGTGATAACAACATATGATGCTCTCTAGGTAAACAGAAGACTAATACTGTGATAACAACATATGATGGTCTCTAGGTAAACAGAAGACTAACACTGTGATAACAACATATGATCCTCTCTAGGTAAACAGAAGACTAATGCTGTGATAACAACATATGATGCTCTCTAGGTAAACAGAAGACTAATACTGTGATAACAACATATGATGCTCTCTAGGTAAACAGAAGACTAATACTGTGATAACAACATATGATTATGTCTAGGTAAAGACTTATACTGTGATAACAACATATGATGCTCTCTAGGTAAACAGAAGACTAATGATGTGATAACAACATATGATGCTCTCTAGGTAAACAGAATACTAATACTGTGATAACAACATATGATGCTCTCTAGGTAAACAGAAGACTAATACTGTGATAACAACAGATGATGCTCTCTAGGTAAACAGAACACTAATACTGTGATAACAACATATGATTCTCTCTAGGTAAAGACTAATAATGTGATAACAACATATGATGCTCTCTAGGTAAACAGAAGACTAATACTGTGATAACAACATATGATGCTCTCTAGGTAAACAGAAGGCTAATACTGTGATAACATCAGATGATGCTATCTAGATGAACAAAATACTAATACTGTGATAACAACATATGATTCTCTCTAGGTAAAGACTAATGCTGTGATAACAACATATGATGCTCTCTAGGTAAACAGAAGACTAAAACTGTGATAACAACATATGATGCTCTCTAGGTAAACAGAATACTAACACTGTGATAACAACATATGATGCTCTCTAGGTAAACAGAAGACTAATACTGTGATAACAACATATGATGATCTCTAGGTAAAGAGAATACTAATACTGTGATAACAACATATGATGCTCTCTAGGTAAACAGAAGACTAATACTGTGATAACAACATATGATGGTCTCTAGGTAAACAGAAGACTAACACTGTGATAACAACATATGATCCTCTCTAGGTAAACAGAAGACTAATGCTGTGATAACAACATATGATGCTCTCTAGGTAAACAGAAGACTAATACTGTGATAACAACATATGATGCTCTCTAGGTAAACAGAAGACTAATACTGTGATAACAACATATGATTATGTCTAGGTAAACAGAAGACTAATACTGTGATAACAACATATGATGCTCTCTAGGTAAACAGAAGACTAATGCTGTGATAACAACATATGATGCTCTCTAGGTAAACAGAATACTAACACTGTGATAACAACATATGATGCTCTCTAGGTAAACAGAAGACTAATACTGTGATAACAACATATGATGCTCTCTAGGTAAACAGAAGACTAATGCTGTGATAACAACATATGATGCTCTCTAGGTAAACAGAATACTAATACTGTGATAACAACATATGATGCTCTCTAGGTAAACAGAAGACTAATACTGTGATAACAACAGATGATGCTCTCTAGGTAAACAGAACACTAATACTGTGATAACAACATATGATTCTCTCTAGGTAAAGACTAATACTGTGATAACAACATATGATGCTCTCTAGGTAAACAGAATACTAATACTGTGATAACAACATATGATGCTCTCTACGTAAACAGAAGGCTAATACTGTGATAACATCAGATGATGCTATCTAGATGAACAAAATACTAATACTGTGATAACAACATATGATTCTCTCTAGGTAAAGACTAATGCTGTGATAACAACATATGATGCTCTCTAGGTAAACAGAAGACTAAAACTGTGATAACAACATATGATGCTCTCTAGGTAAACAGAATACTAACACTGTGATAACAACATATGATGCTCTCTAGGTAAAGAAGACTAATGCTGTGATAACAACATATGATGCTCTCTAGGTCAACAGAAGACTAATACTGTGATAACAACATATGATGCTCTCTAGGTAAACAGAAGACTAATACTGTGATAACAACATATGATGCTCTCTAGGTAAACAGAAGACTAATACTGTGATAACAACAGATGATGCTCTCTAGGTAAACAGAAGACTAATACTGTGATAACAACATATGATGCTCTCTAGGTAAACAGAAGGCTAATACTGTGATAACAACAGATGATGCTCTCTAGGTAAACAGAAGACTAATACTGTGATAACAACATATGATGCTCTCTAGGTAAAGAGAAGACTAATACTGTGATAACAACATATGATGCTCTCTAGGTAAACAGAAGACTAATGCTGTGATAACAACATATGATGCTCTCTAGGTAAACAGAAGACTAATACTGTGATAACAACATATGATTCTCTCTAGGTAAAGACTAATACTGTGATAACAACATATGATGCTCTCTAGGTAAAGAAGACTAATACAGTGATAACAACATATGATGCTCTCTAGGTAAACAGAAGACTAGTACTGTGATAACAACATATGATGCTCTCTAGGTAAACAAAATACTAATATTGTGATAACAACATATGATGCTCTGTAGGTAAAGACTACTACTGTGATAACAACATATGATGCTCTCTAGGTAAAGACTAATACTGTGATAACAACATCTGATGCTCTCTAGGTAAACAGAATAATACTGTGATAACAACATACGATGCTCTCTAGGTAAACATAAGACTAATACTGTGATAACAACATACGATGCTCTCTAGGTAAACAGAAGACTAATACTGTGATAACAACATATGATGCTCTCTAGGTAAACAGAAGACTAATACTGTGATAACAACATATGATGCTCTATCAAGGTAAACAGAAGACTAATACTGTGCTAACAACATATGATGTTCTCTAGGTAAACAGAAGACTAATACTGTGATAACAACATATGATGCTCTCTAGGTAAACAGAAGACTAATACTGTGATAACAACATCTGATGCTCTCTAGGTAAACAGAAGACTAATACTGTGATAACAACATATGATGCTCTTCTAGGTAAATGACTAATACTGTGATAACAACATATGATGCTCTCAGGTAAAGAAGACTAATACTGTGATAACAACATATGATGATCTCTAGGTAAAGAGAAGACTAATACTGTGATAACAACATATGATGCTCTCTAGGTAAACAGAAGACTAATACTGTGATAACAACAGATGATGCTCTCTAGGTAAACAGAAGACTAATACTGTGATAACAACATATGTTTATGTCTGGGTAAACAGAAGACTAATACTGTGATAACAACATATGATGCTCTCTAGGTAAACAGAAGACTAATACTGTGATAACAACATATGATGCTCTCTAGGTAAACAGAATACTAATACTGTGATAACAACATATGATGCTCTCTAGGTAAACAGAAGACTAATACTGTGATAACAACATATGATGCTCTCTAGGTAAAGACTAACACTGTGATAACAACATATGATCCTCTCTAGGTAAACAGAAGACTAATACTGTGATAACAACATATGATGCTCTCTAGGTAAACAGAAGACTAATACTGTGATAACAACATATGATGCTCTCTAGGTAAACAGAAGACTAATACTGTGATAACAACATATGATGGTCTCTAGGTAAACAGAAGACTAACACTGTGATAACAACATATGATCCTCTCTAGGTAAACAGAAGACTAATACTGTGATAACAACATATGATGCTCTCTAGGTAAACAGAAGACTAATACTGTGATAACAACATATGATTCTGTCTAGGTAAAGACTTATACTGTGATAACAACATATGATGCTCTCTAGGTAAACAGAAGACTAATGCTGTGATAACAACATATGATGCTCTCTAGGTAAACAGAAGACTAATACTGTGATAACAACATATGATGCTCTCTAGGTAAACAGAAGACTAATACTGTGATAACAACATATGATGCTCTCTAGGTAAACAGAAGACTAATACTGTGATAACAACATATGATGCTCTGTAGGTAAAGACTAATACTGTGCTAAAAACATATGATGTTCTCTAGGTAAAGACTAATACTGTGATGACAACATATGATGCTCTCTAGATAAACAGAAGACTAATACTGTGATAACAACATCTGATGCTCTCTAGGTAAAGACTAATACTGTGATAACAACATATGATGCTCTATCAAGGTAAAGACTAATACTGTGATAACAACATATGATGCTCTCTAGGTAAAGACTAATACTGTGATAACAACATATGATGCTCTCTAGGTAAACAGAAGACTAATACTGTGATAACAACATATGATGCTCTCTAGGTAAACAGAAGGCTAATACTGTGGTAACAACAGATGATGCTCTCTAGGTAAACAGAATACTAATACTGTGATAACAACATATGTTTATGTCTAGGTAAACAGAAGACTAATACTGTGATAACAACATATGATGATCTCTAGGTAAACAGAAGACTAATACTGTGATAACAACATATGATGATCTCTAGGTAAAGAGAATACTAATACTGTGATAACAACATATGATGCTCTCTAGGTAAACAGAAGACTAATACTGTGATAACAACATATGATGCTCTCTAGGTAAACAGAAGACTAATGCTGTGATAACAACATATGATGCTCTCTAGGTAAACAGAAGACTAATACTGTGATAACAACATATGATGCTCTCTAGGTAAACAGAAGACTAATACTGTGATAACAACATATGATGCTCTCTAGGTAAACAGAAGACTAATACTGTGATAACAACATATGATGGTCTCTAGGTAAACAGAAGACTAACACTGTGATAACAACATATGATGCTCTCTAGGTAAACAGAAGACTAATACTGTGATAACAACATATGATGCTCTCTAGGTAAACAGAAGACTAACACTGTGATAACAACATATGATCCTCTTTAGGTAAACAGAAGACTAATGCTGTGATAACAACATATGATGCTCTCTAGGTAAACAGAAGACTAATGATGTGATAACAACATATGATGCTCTCTAGGTAAACAGAATACTAATACTGTGATAACAACATATGATGCTCTCTAGGTAAACAGAAGACTAATACTGTGATAACAACAGATGATGCTCTCTAGGTAAACAGAACACTAATACTGTGATAACAACATATGATTCTCTCTAGGTAAAAGACTAATACTGTGATAACAACATATGATGCTCTCTAGGTAAACAGAAGACTAATACTGTGATAACAACATATGATGCTCTCTAGGTAAACAGAAGGCTAATACTGTGATAACATCAGATGATGCTATCTAGATGAACAAAATACTAATACTGTGATAACAACATATGATGCTCTCTAGGTAAACAGAAGACTAATACTGTGATAACAACATATGATGCTCTCTAGGTAAACAGAAGACTAACACTGTGATAACAACATATGATGCTCTCTAGGTAAACAGAAGACTAATACTGTGATAACAACATATGATGCTCTCTAGGTAAACAGAAGACTAATACTGTGATAATAACATATGATTATGTCTAGGTAAAGACTTATACTGTGATAACAACATATGATGCTCTCTAGGTAAACAGAAGACTAATGCTGTGATAACAACATATGATGCTCTCTATGTAAACAGAATACTAATACTGTGATAACAACATATGATGCTCTCTAGGTAAACAGAACACTAATACTGTGATAACAACATATGATGCTCTCTAGGTAAACAGAAGGCTAATACTGTGATAACAACAGATGATGCTCTCTAGGTAAACAGAAGACTAATACTGTGATAACAACATATGATGCTCTCTAGGTAAACAGAAGCTAATGCTGTGATAACAACAGATGATGCTCTCTAGGTAAACAGAAGACTAATACTGTGAAAACAACATATGATACTCTCTAGGTAAAGAGAAGACTAATACTGTGATAACAACAGATGATGCTCTCTAGGTAAACAGAAGAATAATGCTGTTATAACAACATATGATGCTCTCTAGGTAAACATAAGACTAATACTGTGATAACAACATATGATTATCTCTAGGTAAAGACTAATACTGTGATAACAACATATGATGCTCTCTAGGTAAAGACTAATACTGTGATAACAACATATGATGCTCTCTAGGTAAACAGAAGACTAGTACTGTGATAACAACATATGATGCTCTCTAGGTAAACAAAATACTAATATTGTGATAACAACATATGATGCTCTGTAGGTAAAGACTAATATTGTGATTACAACATATGATGCTCTCTAGGTAAAGACTAATACTGTGATAACAACATCTGATGCTCTCTAGGTAAACAGAATAATAATACTGTGATAACAACATACGATGCTCTCTAGGTAAACAGAAGACTAATACTGTGATAACAACATATGATGCTCTCTAGGTAAACAGAAGACTAATACTGTGATAACAACATATGATGCTCTCTAGGTAAACAGAAGACTAATACTGTGATAACAACATATGATGCTCTCTCAAGGTAAACAGAAGACTAATACTGTGATAAAAACATATGATGCTCTCTAGGTAAAGACTAATACTGTGATAACAACATATGATGCTCTCTAGGTAAACAGAAGACTAATACTGTGATAACAACATCTGATGCTCTCTAGGTAAAGAGAAGACTAATACTGTGATAACAACATATGATGCTCTATCGGTAAATACTAATACTGTGATAACAACATATGATGCTCTCAAGGTAAAGACTAATACTGTGATAACAACATATGATGCTCTCTAGGTAAACAAAATACTAATACTGTGATAACAACATATGATGCTCTCTAGGTAAACGAAGACTAATACTGTGATAACAACATATGATGCTCTCTAGGTAAACAGAATACTAATACTGTGATAACAACATATGTTATGCTCTAGGTAAACAGAAGACTAACACTGTGATAACAACATATGATGCTCTCTAGGTCAACAGAAGACTAATACTGTGATAACAACATATGATCCTCTCTAGGTAAAGAGAAGACTAATACTGTGATAACAACATATGATCCTCTCTAGGTAAAAAGAAGACTAATACTGTGATAACAACATATGATGGTCTCTAGGTAAACAGAAGACTAATACTGTGATAACAACATATGATCCCTCTCTAGGTAAACAGAAGACTAATGCTGTGATAACAACATATGATGCTCTCTAGGTAAACAGAGACTAATACTGTGATAACAACATATGATGCTCTCTAGGTAAACAGAAGACTAATACTGTGATAACAACATATGATGCTCTCTAGGTAAACAGAAGACTAATACTGTGATAACAACATATGATGCTCTCTAGGTAAACAAAGACTAATACTGTGATAACAACATATGATTATGTCTAGGTAAAGACTTATACTGTGATAACAACATATGATGCTCTCTAGGTAAACAGAAGACTAATATGTGATAACAACATATGATGCTCTCTAGGTAAACAGAATACTAATACTGTGATAACAACATATGATGCTCTCTAGGTAAACAGAAGACTAATACTGTGATAACAACATATGATGCTCTCTAGGTAAACAGAAGACTAATACTGTGATAACAACATATGATGCTCTCTCAAGGTAAAAAAGACTAATACTGTGCTAAAAAACATATGCATGTTCTCTAGGTAAAGACTAATACTGTGATAACAACATATAGATGCTCTCTAGGTAAACAGAAGACTAATACTGTGATAACAACATATGATGCTCTCTAGGTAAACAGAAGACTAATACTGTGATAACAACATATGATGCTCTATCTAGGTAAAGACTAATACTGTGATAACAACATATGATGCTCTCTAGGTAAAGACTAATACTGTGATAACAACATATGATGCTCTCTAGGTAAACAGAAGACTAATACTGTGATAACAACATATGATGCTCTCTAGGTAAACAGAAGGCTAATACTGTGATAACAACAGATGATGCTCTCTAGGTAAACAGAATACTAATACTGTGATAACAACATATGTTTATGTCTAGGTAAACAGAAGACTAATACTGTGATAACAACATATGATGCTCTCTAGGTAAACAGAAGACTAATACTGTGATAACAACATATGATGATCTCTAGGTAAAGAGAATACTAATACTGTGATAACAACATATGATGCTCTCTAGGTAAACAGAAGACTAATACTGTATAACAACATATGATGGTCTCTAGGTAAACAGAAGACTAACACTGTGATAACAACATATGATCCTCTCTAGGTAAACAGAAGACTAATGCTGTGATAACAACATATGATGCTCTCTAGGTAAACAGAAGACTAATACTGTGATAACAACATATGATGCTCTCTAGGTAAACAGAAGACTAATACTGTGATAACAACATATGATGCTCTCTAGGTAAACAGAAGACTAACACTGTGATAACAACATATGATGCTCTCTAGGTAAACAGAAGACTAATACTGTGATAACAACATATGATGCTCTCTAGGTAAACAGAAGACTAACACTGTGATAACAACATATGATCCTCTTTAGGTAAACAGAAGACTAATACTGTGATAACAACATATGATGCTCTCTAGGTAAACATAAGACTAATACTGTGATAACAACATATGATGCTCTCTAGGTAAACAGAAGACTAATACTGTGATAACAACATATGATGCTCTCTAGGTAAACAGAAGACTAATACTGTGATAACAACAGATGATGCTCTCTAGGTAAACAGAACACTAATACTGTGATAACAACATATGATTCTCTCTAGGTAAAGACTAATACTGTGATAACAACATATGATGCTCTCTAGGTAAACAGAAGACTAATACTGTGATAACAACATATGATGCTCTCTAGGTAAACAGAAGACTAATACTGTGATAACAACAGATGATGCTATCTAGATGAACAAAATACTAATACTGTGATAACAACATATGATGCTCTGTAGGTAAACAGAAGACTAAAACTGTGATAACAACATATGATGCTCTCTAGGTAAACAGAATACTAACACTGTGATAACAACATATGATGCTCTCTAGGTAAACAGAAGACTAATACTGTGATAACAACATATGATGATCTCTAGGTAAAGAGAATACTAATACTGTGATAACAACATATGATGCTCTCTAGGTAAACAGAAGACTAATACTGTGATAACAACATATGATGGTCTCTAGGTAAACAGAAGACTAACACTGTGATAACAACATATGATCCTCTCTAGGTAAACAGAAGACTAATGCTGTGATAACAACATATGATGCTCTCTAGGTAAACAGAAGACTAATACTGTGATAACAACATATGATGCTCTCTAGGTAAACAGAAGACTAATACTGTGATAACAACATATGATTATGTCTAGGTAAAGACTTATACTGTGATAACAACATATGATGCTCTCTAGGTAAACAGAAGACTAATGCTGTGATAACAACATATGATGCTCTCTGTAAACAGAATACTAATACTGTGATAACAACATATGATGCTCTCTAGGTAAACAGAACACTAATACTGTGATAACAACAGATGATGCTCTCTAGGTAAACAGAACACTAATACTGTGATAACAACATATGCTTCTCTCTAGGTAAAGACTAATACTGTGATAACAACATATGATGCTCTCTAGGTAAACAGAAGACTAATACTGTGATAACAACATATGATGCTCTCTAGGTAAACAGAAGGCTAATACTGTGATAACATCAGATGATGCTATCTAGATGAACAAAATACTAATACTGTGATAACAACATATGATTCTCTCTAGGTAAAGACTAATGCTGTGATAACAACATATGATGCTCTCTAGGTAAACAGAAGACTAAAACTGTGATAACAACATATGATGCTCTCTAGGTAAACAGAAGACTAATGCTGTGATAACAACATATGATGCTCTCTAGGTAAACAGAATACTAATACTGTGATAACAACATATGATGCTCTCTAGGTAAACAGAACACTAATACTGTGATAACAACAGATGATGCTCTCTAGGTAAACAGAAGACTAATACTGTGATAACAACATATGATCCTCTCTAGGTAAACAGAAGACTAATGCTGTGATAACAACATATGATGCTCTCTAGGTAAACAGAAGACTAATACTGTGATAACAACATATGATGCTCTCTAGGTAAACAGAAGACTAATACTGTGATAATAACATATGATTATGTCTAGGTAAAGACTTATACTGTGATAACAACATATGATGCTCTCTAGGTAAACAGAAGACTAATGCTGTGATAACAACATATGATGCTCTCTAGTTAAACAGAATACTAACACTGTGATAACAACATATGATGCTCTCTAGGTAAACAGAAGACTAATACTGTGATAACAACATATGATGCTCTCTAGGTAAACGAGACTAATACTGTGATAACAACATATGATGCTCTCTAGGTAAAACAGAATACTAATACTGTGATAACAACATATGATGCTCTCTAGGTAAACAGAAGACTAATACTGTGATAACAACAGATGATGCTCTCTAGGTAAACAGAACACTAATACTGTGATAACAACATATGATTCTCTCTAGGTAAAGACTAATACTGTGATAACAACATATGATGCTCTATAGGTAAACAGAATACTAATACTGTCATGAGCCCTCTCACTCCACCGGGTTACCACCTTAATTTGTTTCCACTATCTTCCACTCTGCTCACCTCCCTCTCTCTACTCAGCCTAACTAGCTCCACCTGTCCCTGCTCTGCCTCGCTCTAATTACTCTGCCAGCTGCGCTGCATTACCCACTAACCTCTCCCAGTATTTAAGGCCCTGTCTTTCAGCTCTCCGGTGTCAGATCGTCTGCAAAGCTCACACCCGGAACCTGTTTGCTCGCGCTTCTGGCTCACCCTGGTTTTGTGACCCCCGGACCTGCCTGTTTTTTGGATACTCTTCTGCCTCAGGAGATCCAGACCTGCTTCTGCCATTGCGACTCCTGACTTACTCTTCTATCCCGGGACTTCTGGACCACCCACCACCGGCTTCATGGACGCATCGCTGCCACTGGGGGCACAGACCCAGCGCATTGGACCGGGGACCCCTGTTACCCCTGGAGCCTTCATTCACTCCCTACTTCCCTTTTCCCTTAAGTTTAATAAACTTTCTGGTGTGCGCCTTAATTGTGGTCCTCTGGTCGTCTGTCTGAATCGTGACAGTACGATCTGACCATTATGGACTCAGCGCACACTTTCCCGACATGGAAACCGATGAGCATGAGCAGCAGTTCCAGCAGCAGCAACAACAACTCGCCATGATCATTCAACTCCTCACCAACCTTACCCCAGCCGTCTGCCCACCACCCAGCCCCCGAGTTACCTGCCCCGGTCATTGCAGCCGCTGCTCGGAACCCAAGATTGGAAACCCCGGCGGTTCAACGCATTCAACCCAGGTCCGGCCATTCCTGACTAGCTGCCGACTTCAGTTCTCCTTGCAGCCAAGGACCTTCGCCACGGAGGGGCTAAAGTTGGGTATGCCATCACTCACCCTGACGGGCGAGCTCGACTCTGGGGAACAGCAGAGTTCGAACGTCAAACCCCCATGTGCAACCTTCGACCTGTTTGCTGAGGAGATGCTGAAGGTGTTTGACCTGGATTCACCCACCGCAGAGGCGTCTCGTGAACTGTTCAGTATTCGACAAGGCAGACGTACAGTCGCAGACCATTCCATCGACTTCCGAACCCTGGCTAGGCGAAGTTCTTGGAACACACCATCGTTGGTGGGCGCGTTCTTCCATAGTTTGGCTGACTATATCAGGGACGAGTTGGTCTCCCCATGAACTGCCTTCCACTCTTGATGAAGCCATCGCACTGACTGTCAGGATCGGCAGAAGGATACAGACCCGTCTCGTGAGAGGGGGCGCCAAGGTCCACCTACTACCGGCATTCGGAGAGATCCCGACTGGGCTCCTGTCATCTACTGCCACTCACCCAGGTCAGCTTGATCAGTCTGAGCCTATGGAGATTGGGCGAGCCTCCCTCACTCCTGCAGAGCGCCAGCGCCGCTTCCACCTCAAACCTCTGCCTCTATTGTGGAGGTGATGGACATCGTGTGGTAACCTGCCCTTTAAAGGGCCGAAGCTCACCGGGCGTAGGGGAGTCCGGTTGAGTTCAATGACCATCCAGTCCTCCGACCGCAAACCCCTGCTGCAAGTTCACCTCCCGCCTCTCTGACTCAACTCACACCCTGGCTGCTCTGGTGGATTCTGGCGCCCGAAGCCAACATAATGGACATCAAGCTGGCACGCCAACTGGGACTGGAGAACCTCCGTTTGACACCTCCTATTCCTGCCCGGGCACTGGACGGACACTTACTCGGATCGGTCACTCATGTCACGGCCCCGGTCTCGATGGGTCTGTCCGGAAACCATCAAGAAACTATCCAGTTTCACCTGCTCCCCTCTCCAGGCCAACCTCTCATCCTGGGTTACCCATGGCTCCGCCCGGCACAACCCTCAGCTCGACTGGGTGACCGGGTGATCAGGGAGTGGGGAGGACTGCCACCTGAACCTGCCTGCTTGCTGCCGCCTCCCCCTCGGCCAGTACCTACTAACTCCGCTCCTGACCTCTCCAATGTCCCAGAATGCTACCATGGTCTCAGAGAGGTGTTTAACAAAGCAAGAGCCACATCTCTGCCCCCTCACCCGACCCGATACGACTGTGCCATCGACCTCCTCCCTGGAACAGCTCCTCCAAGGGGGTGCGTCTTTATTCGTTGTCTGCTCCTGAAAGAAAGTCCATGGAGGACTACATCAATGGCTCTCTGTCCGCAGGATTAATCCGTTCATCTTCATCTCCTGCTGGTGCTGGCTTCTTCTTTGTGGGGAAAGAAGGACGGATCTCTTCGCCCCTGCATCGACTACAGGGGACTCAACGACATCACAGTGAAGAACCGTTACCCTCTGCCTCTGCTCACCTCTGCTTTTGAGTTGCTCCAGGGAGCCACTGTTTTTACCAAGTTGGATCTCAGAAACGCTTACCACCTAGTGCGGATCCGGGAGGAGATGAATGGAAAACCGCATTCAATACACCAACAGGCCACTACGAGTATCTGGTTATGCCTTTTGGCCTCACCAATGCTCCTGCTGTGTTCCAGGCTCTAGTGAATGATGTACTGCGGGACATGTTAAACAAGTTTGTCTTCGTTTACCTGGATGACATCTTAATTTACTCCAGAAACCTGTCTGAACACACCCGCCATGTCCAGCAAGTCCTTCATCGTCTTCTGGAGAATTCCCTCTACGCCAAGGCAGAGAAATGTGAGTTTCACGTCAAGACAGTGGCCTTCCTGGGGTACATAGTGGCAGAAGGAAGTATCCAAATGGATCCTGCCAAAGTATCAGCAGTCACTTCATGGCCAGTTCCGGAGAACAGAAAGAAGCTGCAACAGTTTCTGGGGTTTGCTAACTTCTATAGGAAGTTTATCCGGAACTACAGTACCGTTGCTGCCCCTCTCACTGCTCTAACCAGCACCAAGCAACCCTTCACCTGGACCCCAGCAGCCGACAAAGCCTTCAGTACCCTCAAGGTGAGGTTCACCTCCGCTCCCATCCTCCAGATGCCTGATGTGGACCGGCAATTCATTGTGGAGGTGGCGCCTCGGATGTGGGGAGTTGGTGCTGTGATTTCTCAGTGGGCTGCGGAGGATAGGAAGCTCCATCCCTGTGCCTTTTTCTCACGTCGGTTGTCCCCCTCTGAGTGCAATTACGACATAGGGAACCGTGAGCTGCTGGCTGTGAAGCTTGCCTTGGAGGAGTGGCGTCACTGGCTGGAGGGTCCACCATTCCATTTCTCGTTTGGACCGATCATAAGAACTTGGAGTACATCCGCACGGCCAAACGGTTGAACTCCAGGCAGTCCCGCTGGGCCCTGTTCTTCACCAGGTTTAATTTCACTCTGTCATACCGGCCTGGATCACGCAACACCAAGCCAGAGCGCCCTCTCCCGTCAATTCCAGAAGGATGACACCCCCTCCAAGGACCCTGTGTCGATTCTGCCAAGTCCCTGCATCGTTGCAGCTCTGACCTGGGCTGTTGAGGAACAGGTGCTGGAGGCTCTCCGTAACCAGCCAGGTCCCAGCACTTGCCCAGCTGACCGCCTTTTTGTCCCCCGAAGACCTGAGGTCCCAGGTCATTCAGTGGGGACATGACTCCCCGCCTAGCTTGTCACCCTGGCTCCACCCGCACTTACAACCTGCTCGCCCAGAGGTTCTGGTGGCCCTCTCTGAGAAGGATGTCGGGAATTCGTCCAAGCCTGCCCCATCTGCAACCAACACAAGTCGTCCTGCCAGGCCCCCAGCCGGATTGCTGCAGCCCCTGCCTGTGCCCAGACGTCCCTGGTCTCACATCGCCCTTGACTTTGTCACGGGGCTGCCCCCTTCAAGTGGCATGACCGTCATTCTCACCATCGTTGACCGTTTCAGCAAGATGGCACACTTCATTCCCCTCCCCAAGCTCCCAACCGCCAAGGAGACCGCCCAGGTGGTCCTGGAACACGTCTTCCGGATCCACGGACTGCCAAGGGATGTTGTTTCTGACCGTGGTCCACAATTCTCCTCCGCTTTTTGGAAGGAGTTCTGTCACCTGCTGGGAGCCACAGTCAGTCTGACTTCCGGATTCCATCCCCAATCCAATGGGCAGTCAGAGCGGGCTAATCAGGAGCTCGAGAAGGCACTGCGATGCATGACTTCACGCAACCCCACTCCTGGTCGCAGCAATTGGCACATGGGTGGAGTACGCACACAATTCTCTGACCTGCTCTGCCATCGGTATGTCCCCTTTCCAATGTGTTTATGGATACCAGCCTCCTCTATTTGCCAGCCAGGAGGAGGAGGTTACTTGCCCATCTGCACTTGCTTTTGCCCGTCGATGTCGCGCACCTGGTCACAAGCCCGAGCCACACTCCTCAGGTCCGTTTGCCAGCTACACTACCGGGGCCAACCGTCGGAGAATTCCTGCTCCCACCTACCATGTTGGTCAAAGGGTGTGGTTGTCATCGAAGAACCTGCCACTCAGGGTGGAGTCGCAGAAGCTGGCACCTCGGTTCATTGGCCCATTCCCTATCATAAGAGTGATTAGCCCAACTGCTGTCCGGCTCCAACTGCCTAATTCCCTGAGGGTGCACCCCACTTTCCATGTGTCTAAGATTAAGCCCATCCACGAGAGTCCGCTGGTCCCTGCTGCGCCTGGTCCTCCTCCTCCACGGCTCGTCGATGGTGGTCTGGTTTACACCGTCCGCCGCCTGCTTCGGTCCAGACGGAGGGGTAGGGGTCTCCAGTACCTCATTGACTGGGAGGGCTATGGACCTGAGGAAAGGACCTGGGTGCCAGCTAGTCGGATTGTGGATAGGACTCTCATCACCGCTTTCCACCAACGGCATCCTGATCAACCTGCAATCCGTGAGGCCGCCCCAGAGGGTCCCCTAACCGTCCGGCCCGCTCGGCTTCCTGTCCTGTGCCTGATCCTGTCTCGGGACCTGTCCCATCTCCCGACCACGGCCCTCCGGCTTCCTCCGAGGATGAGGACGTTCACTCGGCCCGTTCGGAGGAGTTCTAGCCCTCCTCCGGCTCCCCTCCTCCCGCCCGGCGTGGTGTTGCTCTTGGGACTTCTGGGGCCGTCCCTTGGGGGGTTCTGTCATGAGCCCTCTCACTCCACCGGGTTACCACCTTAATTTGTTTCCACTATCTTCCACTCTGCTCACCTCCCTCTCTCTACTCAGCCTAACTAGCTCCACCTGTCCCTGCTCTGCTCGGCTCTAATTACTCTGCCAGCTGCGCTGCATTACCCACTAACCTCTCCCAGTATTTAAGGCCCTGTCTTTCAGCTCTCCGGTGTCAGATCGTCTGCAAAGCTCACACCCGAACCTGTTTGCTCGCGCTTCTGGCTCACCCTGGTTTTGTGACCCCGGACCTGCCTGTTTTTTGGATACTCTTCTGCCTCAGGAGATCCAGACCTGCTTCTGCCATTACGACTCCTGACTACTCTTCTATCCCGGACTTCTGGACCACCCACCACCGGCTTCATAGGACGCATCGCTGCCACTGGGGGGCACAGACCAGCGCATTGGGCCAGGACCCCTGTTACCCCTGGAGCCTTCATTCACTCCCTACTTCCCTTTTCCCTTAAGTTTAATAAACTTTCTGGTGTGACGCAATTGTGGTCCTCTGGTCGTCTGTCTGAATCGTGACAAATACTGTGATAACAACATATGATGCTCTCTACGTAAACAGAAGGCTAATACTGTGATAACATCAGATGATGCTATCTAGATGAACAAAATACTAATACTGTGATAACAACATATGATTCTCTCTAGGTAAAGACTAATGCTGTGATAACAACATATGATGCTCTCTAGGTAAACAGAAGACTAAAACTGTGATAACAACATATGATGCTCTCTAGGTAAAGAGAATACTAACACTGTGATAACAACATATGATTCTCTCTAGGTAAAGACTAATGCTGTGATAACAACATATGATGCTCTCTAGGTCAACAGAAGACTAATACTGTGATAACAACATATGATCCTCTCTAGGTAAACAGAAGACTAATACTGTGATAACAACATATGATGCTCTCTAGGTAAACAGAAGGCTAATACTGTGATAACAACAGATGATGCTCTCTAGGTAAACAGAAGACTAATACTGTGATAACAACATATGATGCTCTCTAGGTAAACAGAAGGCTAATACTGTGATAACAACAGATGATGCTCTCTAGGTAAACAGAAGACTAATACTGTGATAACAACATATGATACTCTCTAGGTAAAGAGAAGACTAATACTGTGATAACAACAGATGATGCTCTCTAGGTAAACAGAAGACTAATGCTGTGATAACAACATATGATGCTCTCTAGGTAAACAGAAGACTAATACTGTGATAACAACATATGATTATCTCTAGGTAAAGACTAATACTGTGATAACAACATATGATGCTCTCTAGGTAAAGACTAATACAGTGATAACAACATATGATGCTCTCTAGGTAAACAGAAGACTAGTACTGTGATAACAACATATGATGCTCTCTAGGTAAACAAAATACTAATATTGTGATAACAACATATGATGCTCTGTAGGTAAAGACTAATATTGTGATTACAACATATGATGCTCTCTAGGTAAAGACTAATACTGTGATAACAACATCTGATGCTCTCTAGGTAAACAGAATAATAATGTGATAACAACATACGATGCTCTCTAGGTAAACAGAAGACTAATACTGTGATAACAACATACGATGCTCTCTAGGTAAACAGAAGACTAATACTGTGATAACAACATATGATGCTCTCTAGGTAAACAGAAGGCTAATACTGTGATAACAACATATGATGCTCTATCAAGGTAAAGACTAATACTGTGCTAAAAACATATGATGTTCTCTAGGTAAAGACTAATACTGTGATGACAACATATGATGCTCTCTAGATAAACAGAAGACTAATACTGTGATAACAACATCTGATGCTCTCTAGGTAAAGACTAATACTGTGATAACAACATATGATGCTCTATCAAGGTAAATACTAATACTGTGATAACAACATATGATGCTCTCAAGGTAAAGACTAATACTGTGATAACAACATTGATGCTCTCTAGGTAAACAGAAGACTAATACTGTGATAACAACATATGATGCTCTCTAGGTAAACAGAAGGCTAATACTGTGATAACAACAGATGATGCTCTCTAGGTAAACAGAATACTAATACTGTGATAACAACATATGTTTATGTCTAGGTAAACAGAAGACTAATACTGTGATAACAACATATGATGATCTCTAGGTAAACAGAAGACTAATACTGTGATAACAACATATGATGATCTCTAGGTAAAGAGAATACTAATACTGTGATAACAACATATGATGCTCTCTAGGTAAACAGAAGACTAATACTGTGATAACAACATATGATGGTCTCTAGGTAAACAGAAGACTAACACTGTGATAACAACATATGATCCTCTCTAGGTAAACAGAAGACTAATGCTGTGATAACAACATATGATGCTCTCTAGGTAAACAGAAGACTAATACTGTGATAACAACATATGATGCTCTCTAGGTAAACAGAAGACTAATACTGTGATAACAACATATGATGGTCTCTAGGTAAACAGAAGACTAACACTGTGATAACAACATATGATCCTCTCTAGGTAAACAGAAGACTAATGCCGTGATAACAACATATGATGCTCTCTAGGTAAACAGAAGACTAATACTGTGATAACAACATATGATGCTCTCTAGGTAAACAGAAGACTAATACTGTGATAACAACATATGATTATGTCTAGGTAAAGACTTATACTGTGAATAACAACATATGATGCTCTCTAGGTAAACAGAAGACTAATGATGTGATAACAACATATGATGCTCTCTAGGTAAACAGAAGACTAATACTGTGATAACAACATATGATGCTCTCTAGGTAAACAGAAGGCTAATACTGTGATAACAACATTTGATGCTCTATCAAGGTAAAGACTAATACTGTGCTAAAAACATATGATGTTCTCTAGGTAAAGACTAATACTGTGATGACAACATATGATGCTCTCTAGATAAACAGAAGACTAATACTGTGATAACAACATCTGATGCTCTCTAGGTAAAGACTAATACTGTGATAACAACATATGATGCTCTATCAAGGTAAATACTAATACTGTGATAACAACATATGATGCTCTCAAGGTAAAGACTAATACTGTGATAACAACATATGATGCTCTCTAGGTAAACAGAAGACTAATACTGTGATAACAACAGATGATGCTCTCTAGGTAAACAGAATACTAATACTGTGATAACAACATATGTTTATGTCTAGGTAAACAGAAGACTAATACTGTGATAACAACATATGATCTCTAGGTAAACAGAAGACTAATACTGTGATAACAACATATGATGATCTCTAGGTAAAGAGAATACTAATACTGTGATAACAACATATGATGCTCTCTAGGTAAACAGAAGACTAATACTGTGATAACAACATATGATGGTCTCTAGGTAAACAGAAGACTAACACTGTGATAACAACATATGATCCTCTCTAGGTAAACAGAAGACTAATGCTGTGATAACAAATATGATGCTCTCTAGGTAAACAGAAGACTAATACTGTGATAACAACATTGATGCTCTCTAGGTAAACAGAAGACTAATGCTGTGATAACAACATATGATGCTCTCTAGGTAAACAGAAGACTAATACTGTGATAACAACATATGATTATCTCTAGGTAAAGACTAATACTGTGATAACAACATATGATGCTCTCTAGGTAAAGACTAATACAGTGATAACAACATATGATGCTCTCTAGGTAAACAGAAGACTAGTACTGTGATAACAACATATGATGCTCTCTAGGTAAACAAAATACTAATATTGTGATAACAACATATGATGCTCTGTAGGTAAAGACTAATATTGTGATTACAACATATGATGCTCTCTAGGTAAAGACTAATACTGTGATAACAACATCTGATGCTCTATCAAGGTAAATACTAATACTGTGATAACAACATATGATGCTCTCAAGGTAAAGACTAATACTGTGATAACAACATATGATGCTCTCTAGGTAAACAGAAGACTAATACTGTGATAACAACATATGATGCTCTCTAGGTAAACAGAAGGCTAATACTGTGATAACAACAGATGATGCTCTCTAGGTAAACAGAATACTAATACTGTGATAACAACATATGTTTATGTCTAGGTAAACAGAAGACTAATACTGTGATAACAACATATGATGATCTCTAGGTAAACAGAAGACTAATGCACTGTGATAACAACATATGATCTCTCTAGGTAAAGAGAATACTAATACTGTGATAACAACATATGATGCTCTCTAGGTAAACAGAAGACTAATACTGTGATAACAACATATGATGGTCTCTAGGTAAACAGAAGACTAACACTGTGATAACAACACTATGATCCTCTCTAGGTAAACAGAAGACTAATGCTGTGATAACAACATATGATGCTCTCTAGGTAAACAGAAGACTAATACTGTGATAACAACATATGATGCTCTCTAGGTAAACAGAAGACTAATACTGTGATAACAACATATGATGGTCTCTAGGTAAACAGAAGACTAACACTGTGATAACAACATATGATCTCTCTAGGTAAACAGAAGACTAATGCTGTGATAACAACATATGATGCTCTCTAGGTAAACAGAAGACTAATACTGTGATAACAACATATGATGCTCTCTAGGTAAACAGAAGACTAATACTGTGATAACAACATATGATTATGTCTAGGTAAAGACTTATACTGTGATAACAACATATGATGCTCTCTAGGTAAACAGAAGACTAATGATGTGATAACAACATATGATGCTCTCTAGGTAAACAGAATACTAATACTGTGATAACAACATATGATGCTCTCTAGGTAAACAGAAGACTAATACTGTGATAACAACATATGATGCTCTCTAGGTAAACAGAAGGCTAATACTGTGATAACAACATTTGATGCTCTATCAAGGTAAAGACTAATACTGTGCTAAAAACATATGATGTTCTCTAGGTAAAGACTAATACTGTGATGACAACATATGATGCTCTCTAGATAAACAGAAGACTAATACTGTGATAACAACATCTGATGCTCTCTAGGTAAAGACTAATACTGTGATAACAACATATGATGCTCTATCAAGGTAAATACTAATACTGTGATAACAACATATGATGCTCTCAAGGTAAAGACTAATACTGTGATAACAACATATGATGCTCTCTAGGTAAACAGAAGGCTAATACTGTGATAACAACAGATGATGCTCTCTAGGTAAACAGAATACTAATACTGTGATAACAACATATGTTTATGTCTAGGTAAACAGAAGACTAATACTGTGATAACAACATATGATGATCTCTAGGTAAACAGAAGACTAATACTGTGATAACAACATATGATGATCTCTAGGTAAAGAGAATACTAATACTGTGATAACAACATATGATGCTCTCTAGGTAAACAGAAGACTAATACTGTGATAACAACATATGATGGTCTCTAGGTAAACAGAAGACTAACACTGTGATAACAACATATGATCCTCTCTAGGTAAACAGAAGACTAATGCTGTAATAACAACATATGATGCTCTCTAGGTAAACAGAAGACTAATACTGTGATAACAACATATGATGCTCTCTGGGTAAACAGAAGAGCTAATACTGTGATAACAACATATGATGGTCTCTAGGTAAACAGAAGACTAACACTGTGATAACAACATATGATCCTCTCTAGGTAAACAGAAGACTAATGCTGTGATAACAACATATGATGCTCTCTAGGTAAACAGAAGACTAATACTGTGATAACAACATATGATGCTCTCTAGGTAAACAGAAGACTAACACTGTGATAACAACATATGATCCTCTTTAGGTAAACAGAATACTAATGCTGTGATAACAACATATGATGCTCTCTAGGTAAACAGAAGACTAATGATGTGATAACAACATATGATGCTCTCTAGGTAAACAGAATACTAATACTGTGATAACAACATATGATGCTCTCTAGGTAAACAGAAGACTAATACTGTGATAACAACAGATGATGCTCTCTAGGTAAACAGAACACTAATACTGTGATAACAACATATGATTCTCTCTAGGTAAAGACTAATACTGTGATAACAACATATGATGCTCTCTAGGTAAACAGAAGACTAATACTGTGATAACAACATATGATGCTCTCTAGGTAAACAGAAGGCTAATACTGTGATAACATCAGATGATGCTATCTAGATGAACAAAATACTAATACTGTGATAACAACATATGATGCTCTGTAGGTAAACAGAAGACTAAACTGTGATAACAACATATGATGCTCTCTAGGTAAACAGAATACTAACACTGTGATAACAACATATGATGCTCTCTAGGTAAACAGAAGACTAATACTGTGATAACAACATATGATGATCTCTAGGTAAAGAGAATACTAATACTGTGATAACAACATATGATGCTCTCTAGGTAAACAGAAGACTAATACTGTGATAACAACATATGATGGTCTCTAGGTAAACAGAAGACTAACACTGTGATAACAACATATGATCCTCTCTAGGTAAACAGAAGACTAATGCTGTGATAACAACATATGATGCTCTCTAGGTAAACAGAAGACTAATACTGTGATAACAACATATGATGCTCTCTAGGTAAACAGAAGACTAATACTGTGATAATAACATATGATTATGTCTAGGTAAAGACTTATACTGTGATAACAACATATGATGCTCTCTAGGTAAACAGAAGACTAATGCTGTGATAACAACATATGATGCTCTCTATGTAAACAGAATACTAATACTGTGATAACAACATATGATGCTCTCTAGGTAAACAGAACACTAATACTGTGATAACAACAGATGATGCTCTCTAGGTAAACAGAACACTAATACTGTAATAACAACATATGCTTCTCTCTAGGTAAAGACTAATACTGTGATAACAACATATGATGCTCTCTAGGTAAACAGAAGACTAATACTGTGATAACAACATATGATGCTCTCTAGGTAAACAGAAG
>NW_025533938.1:315000-339755 GCF_020615455.1 Coregonus clupeaformis | reverse complement strand
ACACCTACTCATTCAAGGGTTTTCTTATTTTACTATTTTCACTTGTGAATAATAGTAAACATCTATAAAAACCACATAAGTAAGTAACCAACAAAGTATTAAACAAATGAAAATATGTTTTATATTTGAGATTCTTCAAATAAGCACCCTTTGCCTTTATGACAGATTTGCACACATTTCCTCATTCTACAACTGCACCTGGAATGCTTTTCCAACAGTCTTGAATGAGTTCCCACATATACAGAGAACTTGTTGCTAGTTTCACACCTTCACTCTGCCATCAAACTCATCCCAAACCATCTTAATTTGGTTGAGGTCGGGGGATTGTGGAGGCCAGGGCCAATATCCTTAAAGATTCTGAGAATCCTCTCAGAGAGCTCTAATTAACCTAAAATTTCCTTGCCAGGAGTTTTAGCTTAGTGATTCCAGAACATTTTTCAGTAATCCAGTAAGAGATGGATGAAAAATCCTATCTTAGTGAGGGAGGGTGTGAGTTACCCCGTTGCTAGGTATGAGTCATCATTTCCAAAAGTAGTGATTGGTTGATCCTACAAGTTTGATAAAATAATTTTGTATAATGAGCATCGGATTACCCTCAAATCAATAAACATAATTATACCCTCTAATCTTTATGCAGACTATAATTGTAAATAATATTTCACATTCAATATATCTGGAAATTACGGAATATTAGTAAGCTGTAGAGTTATAACTTAACATTAGAATCTAAAATATGTGAAAACTTAAGCTCATTACACCCCTGTTCAAATAATGATTTGTGTCTCATTTGCTCCATATTAATATCTAGCTGGCATATTTTGTGCTTTCACTTCCATATGACCCCATTGAAGAAACAAGATGGCCTATCTCAAGGGCCATCAATATAAATTACCCAACGTTAACACTCAGTGTGAACTTAACGAGGTACACACTCGGCTTTTAACAATGTCTGTGATTGCTGGCTGGTCTATTTATGAAGGCTTGTTTAACAAATATCCTACAAACACAGAAAATGGAGAAAAAAGGAATGCTGCAACTGACTGAGAGCGGTTTGTTGCTGCCCAGTTGTAACACTATATTTTCTAGGAAAATTTGGCCCAACTGTCACTAGCCCGGCAAGCGCGCCTGGACACAATATCCCAAACAATCAATGCCTCTTTTCCACTGGTGGTGCGGACAGGCGGCGATTGGAAAAGGTGAGCATGTGCTGCAGTCCAAGGCAATTGATGAGATTCCTTTACACAAGATTCTTCACTCCCTGGAGTGAGCAAATTACTATGGCTACCTAATCTGGCAATTTGCTCCTGCTGGCAAAGTTAATTTACATGCCTAAGTACTGTGTTCATTGACTGTTTCTTTCTAGGGTTGACCACCTGCAAGCGTTGATTCCCAGGTGGCTTACTGTCTTTCAATCTGGGACACTCTGAGGTCAGTGTCACCGGGCTTGCCCAGCAGGCATTACACGTCAATGATGCAGGCCCATGAAATGCAGCATGGTAGGATTTACAGGGTTATTCATATCAACAGTGTTTATTCATTGCAGAAGCCATTTCATGTGTTATCCATGCTCATTGTATTAAATTAATTTGCATCAAAACAATAATTAAGCTAGGCCTATGTATTTCACATGCATGGAGCCATCTGCAAGAACCCGGGCCCATCAAGTTTGCGCCCTGAACCATCGCAGCTGCTACTCCAGGATAGCCCGGCGGATCAAACACCATTCCCATCCATACACCTGCTCGTCAGCATCCCTGCAGAGAGAAGATTGCAACTCTACAATTGATGTGTTTGAACAACAAAAAAAGTCCTTTCCCTTCAGGAGGAGTACTACCGCCTTATGTAAATTGAACACCTAAAAAATAAAACCATTTAGAGATTGTGTTCTGTGTCTTGCATTTAACAGTTGTTCTGGTGATGTGCAGTAAAAACTGTGGTAGTTCTTAATACACCATCACAAGTTCTCAAATGACATGGGGCTACAGCTTGCCTGTAAATGTAAATTTGTGAAGTTTGCCCCTGTAAGGCAGTCCACTCTGGGCTAGGTTCCCCTGTGGAATGGAATATCTTCTTCACCACCATCCTCATCGTTGTCTCCATCTCTCATCCTCATCGCCCATCCTCCAAGAGGTTCTGCCAATCTGTCTAACCTTGCAAATATTGTGTAATATTGCACAGGCTATGATGACTTTGTTTGACTTTTTCCAGGCCTCAGCCGCACCTCTCCGTCTGGGAGAACATGAAAGCGCCTCTTAAGCTGGCCTCATGCCACGCTCCACCACACGCTCTTGTTGTCTTGTGGGCCCTACAATAGAATACACAGGACTCTTTAATTGGCTGATGGAAATATTCACTAATGCTTGGATGCGTCTAACATATTGCCCAGATTTCATTTTCCTGATTTTGTATTGTTTGGCTTAGTGTTATAGTTTAGTTGGGGCCCTTGGCGTAGCTGGAGGTAAGGTTAAGGAGCCATGGTTTGCATGGGTAGCCACTGTCCCCTAACAAGTGGCAATTAGCTGGCACATAGCGTCTCTCAAAAAGCTGTCTGATTCCACTCTCGGGTTATATTCTCGCATCATGTGTGGAACCTGTGCATTTATGCCACAATGTCCAAAATCTTCCAGGCCGCATTGAACACCTATTTGCACATTGATGCTAAATTCTTTCCTGTTAACAAAGACAGCCCTCGTCCCCTCTGATGGCGCAATTATTCTCACATGTGTTCCATCAATTACACCCACAACGCATCTGAAATCCTGCAATGTCCATAAATGCCCTTTTATGTGTGTGTAAAGTGCGGGCATCCAGCGGGAATGAAACAAATTGTGTCACAATATTAGGTTGTGACAAAGCTGTCAGTGTTTGGGTGATGACTCTGCTGACGGAGGATTGGGACAGACCCAAGTCATCACTGCTGCATTGTTGCATTTCCCTGTTGCCAAATACCTCAGGGGTTGTGATTACTTTCTTTCCGGTGTAATAGCGTTGTGGCGTCGAGTTGGTGAAGTAATTGCATCTCTAAGAGATCCGCCCACAAACACATGATTCCTGCACGATCCAATCTGTAGCGTCTCAATAATTCCCTGTCATCCAGTGTTTGCAGGGACATCTCTCTCCCTGCCTCCTCTGTTAGCCATTTTGTGCAGCTGCTTAGGGTAACTCTAAGCCACTAAAGTCCTCTTCCTGCTCTTAGCAGATCTCGCCTAGGAGCCCTTTTTAAGCGCTAGGACTCTTGAGGAATAGCTTTTATATTAACTGGGATTTTCGTGTCTCACTTTTAGGGGAAATTCTAAGAAAACGTCATTCCCTCTGAGAATTTTCTTAGAATTTGGCCGCTAGGAGCCACTTTTGCACAAAAAATTCTTTTTAGAGATACGGGCCCAGGTCATCTGATGCAGCACTCCACTCTCCTTCTTGGTAAAATAGCCTTACGCCTGGATGTATTGGGTCATTGTCCTGTTGAAAAACAAAGTTGATAGTCCCACTAAGCCCAAACCAGATGGGATGGCTATCACTGCAGAATTCTGTGGTAGCCATGCTGGTTAAGTGTGCCTTGAATTCTAAATAAATCACAGTGTGTCACCAGCAAAGCACCCACACCATAACACCTCCTCCCCTCCATGCTTTAAGTGGGAAATACACTGCAATCATCCGTTCACCCACACCGCGTCTCACAAAGACACGGCGGTTGGAACCAAAAATCTCCAATTTGGACTCCAGACCAAAGGACAAAAATTCCCACCGAAGCCTAATGTCCATTGCTTGTGTTTCTTGGCCCAAGCAAGTCTCTTCTTCTTTTTGGTGTCCTTTAGTAGTGGTTTCTTTTGCAGCAGTTCGACCATGAAGGACTGATTCACACAGTCCCCTCTGAACAGTTAATGTTGAGATGTGTCTGTGACTTGAACTCTGAAGCATTTATTTGGGCTGCAATTTCTGAGGCTGGTAACTCTAATGAACTTATCCTCTGCAGCAGAGGTAACTCTGGGTCTTCCATTCCTGTGGCGGTCCTCATGAGAGCTAGTTTCATCATAGAGCTTGGATGGTTTTTGGACTGTACTTTGAAAGTTTCAAAGTTCAGAGTTCCTCAAAGAGTGACTGATCTTCATGTCTTAAAATAATGGACTGTCGTTTCTCTTTGCTTATGTGAGCTGTTCTTGCCATAATATGGACTTGTTCTTTTACCAAATATGGCTATCTTCTGTATACCCCCTTACCTTGTCACAACAAAACTGATTGAATAAAACGCATTAAGAAGGAATGAAATTCCACAAATTAACTGAAGAAGGCACACCTGTTTATTGAAATGCATTCCAGGTGACTACCTCATGAAGCTGGTTGAGAGAATGTCAAGAGTATGCAAAGCTGTCATCAAGGCAAAGGGTGGCTATTTGAAGAATCACAAATATTTTTTCGACCCCAGGAAGAGTAGCTGCTGCCTTGGGAGCAGCTAATGGGGATCCCTAATGAATACAAATACTTTTTTGGTTACTACATGATTCCATATGTGTTATTTCATAGTTTTGATGTCTTCACTATTATTCTACAATGTAGAGCATAGTAAAAAATTAAGAAAAACCCTTGAATTAGTAGGTGTTCTAAAACTTTTGACCGGTAGTGTATGTAAATGTGATTTTTCAGTATTTAATTTAAATAGATTTATGCACAACAGCGTTCTATCCAAGCTGGGAGAGAGCACGAGGAGGGATCATGTCATGCAGGTTCAGGTAGCAGCTACAGGACAGTTGTATATTATTTTAAACATCAATTGGTAGCTGATTAGTATGCATGGACAATTTATTTTAAAATCTGCAATGTTTGAATGTCCTGTTTTAATTACTGAATAAGAAATGACATTATTACCACCAGCCAGCAGGCTATAAAATTGCAGCATTACTGACACCGTGTATAGATTTCGTGAAATGTTTGGCCCTGTGTTGCTCAGTTGGTAGAGCATGTCGTTTGCAACGGCAGGGTTGTGGGTTCGATTCCCACGGGGGCCAGTATGAAAATAAATAAATATATATATATATATATATATATATGCACTCACTAACTGTAAGTCGCTCTGGATAAGAGCGTCTACTAAATGACTAAAATGTAAAAATGTAAATGTAATGGAGAATAAGAGCACCTCCTCCCAGCTGCCCACTGCACTCAGGCTAGGAAACACTATCACCACCCGATAAATCTACAATTATCAAGAATTTCAATAAGCATTTTGCTATGGCTGGCCATGCTTTCCACCTGGCTACCACTACCCCTGCCACCAGCTCTGCACCCTCCGCTGCAACTTGCCCATGCCCCCCGCTTCTCCGTCACACAAATTCAGACAGCTGATGTTCTGAAAGAGCTGCAAAAATCTGGACCCCTACAAAACATCTGGGCTAGAAAATCTAGACCCTTTCTTTCTAAAATTAGCCGCAAATTGTCGCAACCCCAATTACTAATCTGTTTAACCTCTCTTTCGTAACGTCTGAGATCCCCAGAGATTGGAAAGCTGCCCATCTTCAAAGGGGGTGACACTCTAGATCCAAACTGTTACAGACCTATATCCATCCTGCCCTGCCTTTCAAAAGTTTTGAAAGCCAAGTTAACAAACAGATCACCGACCATTTGAATCCCACCGTACCTTCTCCGCTATGCAATCCGGTTCCGAGCTGGTCTGGGTGCACCTCAGCCACGCTCAAGTTCCTAAACGATATTATAACCGCGATCGATAAGACAGTACTGTGCAGCCGTCTTCATCGACCTGGCCAAGGCTTTCGACTCTGTCAACCACCGCATTCTTATTGGCAGACTAAATAGCCTTGGTTTCTCAAATGACTGCCTCCACCTGGTTCACCAACAACTTCTCAGATAGAGTACAATGTGTCAAATCGGAGGGCCTGTTGTCTGGACCTATGGCAGTCTCTATGGGGGTGCCACAGGGTTCAATTCTTGGGCCGACTCTTTTCTCTGTGTATATCAATGTCGCTCTTGCTGCTGGTGACTCTCAGATCCACCTCTCGCAGACTACACCATTTTGTATACATCTGGCCCTTCATTGGACACTGTTAACAAACCTCCAAACGAGCTTCAATGCCATACAACACTCCTTCAGTAGCCTCCAACTGTTCTTAAACACTAGTAAAACTAAATGCATGCTCTTCAAATCGAACGCTGCTGGCACCCGCCCACCCCGACTAAAATCACTACTCCGACGGGTCTGACCTAGATTATATGGACAACTACAAATACCTAGGTGTCTGGTTAGACTAAACTCTCCTTCCAGACTCACATTAAGCATCTCCAATCCAAAGTTAAATCTAGAATCTGCTTCCTATTTCGCAACAAAGCCTCCTTCACTCATGCTGCCAAACATGCCCTCATAAAACGGACTATCCTACCGATCCTTGACTCAGCGATGTCATTTTCAAAATAGCCTCCAACACTCTACTCAGCAAATTGGATGTAGTCTATCACAGTGCCATCCGTTTTGTCTCCAAAGCCCCATACACTACCCACCACTGTGACCTGTACGCTCTTGTTGGCTGGTCCTCACTACATATTCGTCGCCAAACCCACTGGCTCCAGGCCATCTATAAATCACTGCTAGGCAAATCCCCGCCTTATCTTAGCTCATTGGTCCCCATAGCAACACCCACCCGTAGTCTGCGCTCCAGCAGGTATCTCTCACTGGTCATCCCCAAAGCCAACACCTCCTTTGGCCGCCATTCCTTCCAGTTCTCTGCTGCCAATGACTGGAACGAATTGCAAAAATCTCTGATGCTGAGACTTATCTCCCTCACTAACTTTAAGCGTCAGTTGTCAGAGCACCTTACCAATCACTGCACCTGTACACAGCCCCATCTGAAATCAGCCCACCCAACTACCTCATCCCCATTTTGTTATTTATTTTGCTCATTTGCACCCCAGTATTTCTATTTGCACATCATCTCTTGCACATCTATCATTCCAGTGTTAATACTATTGTAATTATTCTGCACTATAGCCTATTTATTGCCTTACCTCCATAACTTGCTACATTTGAACACTGTATATATATATTCTGTTGTATTTTTTACTTTGTTTTACCCCATAATGTAACTCTGTTGTTGTTTTTAATCGCACTGCTTTGCTTTATCTTGGCCAGGTCGCAGTTGTAAATGAGAACTTGTTCTCAACTGGCTTACCTGGTTAAATAAAGGTGAAATAAATAAAATAAATAAAAGGTTAAATTAAAATAAACAAAAAACAATAAACTGCTTTTTCCTCACTCTTTTTTCCATTTCAACACAGAGAATGTGGAGACCAATCAACCAACCCTAACCCCAACCACGTGTCCTTTCTCACGGCATTAATGACAAACTGCCGGATATGAAAAACCAGTGTTCTGCCGATCTTTATCTTTGGGCACTGTAGAAATGGACTGAAACCACGCAGTATGAGGGGACTTCTCTGGATTGCTTTTTGCGTAGGTATAACTACAGGGTGCTTTGTTTGTGAAGGTAGTTATGTGTCAATAGAAACTGATTTGCAAGTACTGCAGCTTTCTCAAGAGTGAGATCCTTGTGCTTATAAACACTTTCAAGGAGCAGTGACCAAATATCTAGCGGCCATTTTAGGGATGTGGCAATCTGCTCAAACAGTAAAAGATACAGCCACCTCCCTTTCGTTTTAAGGCAGTACAAGTCGGCTGTTTTGATCAAGATCAAACTCTGTTGAGGGTGCAGACGGCCTGACTGGATTTGGAGAGTTTCCAGATTTATCTCTTAATCAAATGGGATGCACATGTTGTTCTTGTTCTAGTCTGGCTGCACATTTACGTTCTTGTTGTTTGGTTGCATGCTCATCTTTCCCTGTGCTCCAACTCATTTATATTGCTCCAATCGCTCATCACGTTCTTTCCCTGTGCTCAAACTCATTTCTGTTGTTTAATCTCTAATTTTTGTTGATCCAACTTTGCCATTAGTTCCAACTCCTTTAGTTGCATTATACCACCCGTAGGACTTTTTTTCCCCCATCAACCTCCCTCTCTGGAAGGATTTCCTCCTCCACCAAAGCAGTACCGATCAACTCTTTGACTACTGCTTTTGGATCGCCAGATGCCACTTTGATGTCATGCTTCTCAATGATGAGTAGATTCGTCTTCGTACATTTATCTAACATCTCCCATGTAGGGTCTTCCACATATTCTTCCAACTTAAAGTACATGGCTTTATTTATTTGGCTGTGTGTTTATGCAACTTTCAAAATGATTCCCCCAATCTTATAACCCCTTGGGTGGATGTCAGTGACAGACTCGCAAAAAAGTGTATTTTGAACACTCAAATATCTGGGCACAGCAGAGCTTCAGAGTAGGTGATTATGGCGACTACTCATTGGAAACATTCTCCCTGATGAGTCCCCATTTTGTTACCTTCTCCAGCAAGATCACTCAAACAGAAGGGGGAACTAACAAAGAGTCACTGATAACAACCAAAACGAAACAGGTGGGGTTTTAGGAGGGGTTCTGAAAGACACTCATGGGGTGTCCACTGAAAGTTTACTAGCAACAACAACTGGAACCTAAAAAAGACACCCACCATGAGACCCACTAAAGACACCCACCATGAGACCCACTAAAGACACCCACCATGAGACCCACTAAAGACACCCACCATGAGACCCACTAAAGACACCCACCATGAGACCCACTAAAGACACCCACCATGAGACCCACTAAAGACACCCACCATGAGACCCACTAAAGACACCCACCATGAGACCCACTAAAGACACCCACCATGAGACCCACTAAATTTGCCCAAAAAGACGCAAACAAAATAAAAAGCCACACCAAACTTAAAGACAGGAAGCAAACCAAAAAGGTGGAGCAAATGAAATCAGGGAAGATCAGATAAAGGATTGTTTGTCTAGAAATCAAACTAGGGAACGCCAACTAAAGGTGTTGACACTTCGCATCTATCTAGACAACTGGAGCACTGGGCCAACCACTCTTAAATAGTACCTGGGCCAGCACAGGTGAAACACCTTCCCACTAACGAGATGGCAAACAGTACAGGTGGATCACATATTGACTAACGAGGTGACACCAATCGGTGGGCCCTACGTGCTATCGTGCCCTACGTGCTAAAGTCCATCCTCAAAACATAATTGGAAAAAAATCTAAACCTGTAACACACTGTTATCCTCCACCCTCTTGGGAAAATAAATATGTATGTTTTTCTCATGTGTTGACTGCATAGTTGTTATTTGTGTACATCGATTTGATAACATCATATGTTTTTCCACCCACACCACTTTCAATACATTTCAGTAAAAGGCCTTCATGCCAAATTTAATCAAATGCTTTTGGAAGTTTACAAAAGCATGAGGCATTTTCTATTTTTATTTATATGTTTGTCAGTTATGGTGTGTAAGGTATAAATATGGTTTGATGTTCGATAATTTGGTACGAATCCAATTTGACTTTTGCTCAGGACATTGTGTTCACTGAGAATGTGAAGTGCAGTAATCTGTTGTTCATGATGGCACAGAATATTTTCCCCAGGTTGCTGTTGACACATGCCATGATAATTGTTTGGGTCACAATTGTCTCCATTTTCTAAATGTGGTGTTATTAGTCCCTGGTTCCAGATGTCAGGGAAATAGCCTATCAATAAATCAATCAATCAGTGCAGAGAGATAAAGAGTCGAAAACAGCACGTCCGGGACAAGGCAGCAGGTCCGGGACAAGGTAGCAGGTCCGGGACAAGGCAGCAGGTCCGGGGACAAGGCAGCAGGTCCGGGACAAGGCAGCAGGTCCGGACAAGGCAGCAGGTCCGGGACAAGGCAGCACGTCCGGGACAAGGCAGCACGTCCGGGACAAGGCAGCAGGTCCGGGACAAGGCAGCAGGTCCGGGAAAAGGCAGGGTTAGGTTAGGCAGCAGGTCCGGGACAAGGCAGCAGGTCCGGGACAAGGCAGCGGGTCCGGGGACAAGGTAGCACGTCCGGGACAAGGCAGCAGGTCCGGGACAAGGCAGCAGGTTCGGGACAAGGCAGCATGTCCGGGACAAGGCAGCAGGTCCGGGACAAGGCAGCAGGTCCGGGACAAGGCAGCAGGTCCGGGACAAGGCAGCAGGTCCGGGACAAGGCAGCACGTCCGGACAAGGCAGCACTTCCGGGACAAGGTAGCACGTCCGGTGAACAGGTCAGGGGTTCCATAGCCGCAGGCAGAAGAGTGAAACTGGAGCAGCAGCACGACCAGGTGGACTGGGGATAGCAAGGAGTCATCAGGCCAGGTAGTCCGGAGGCATGATCCTAGGGCTCATGTCCTCCGGGAGGGGGGAGAGAGGGAGAGAGAGAGAATTAGAGGGAGCATACTTAAATTCACACAGGACACCAGATAAGACAGGATAATTACACCAGATATAACAGACTGACCCTAGCCCCCCGGCACATAGACTATTGCAGCATAGATACTGTAGACTGAGACAGGGGTGGGTCAGGGGACACTGTGGCGACGTCCGACGATACCCCCAGACAGGGCCAACCTGTCTACACTCAACACTTTGTTAAATAGTTGGAGTATGGCAATGCTAAATATGCTGTCTGTGTATTTTATCACTTTGTTTAATATTCCATCTGTAATGCAAGCCTTTAGGGGTTTCAGGGCCTGTATTATTTCAAATATTGATTTTTCTGTTATTGGGGAATCCAGAGGGTTCTGGTTGTCTTTAATTGCTCATTTAAGTATCTGAAGTTTTTCATATATTTCTTTTGTTTGGAATTCATTGTAAAGTTTCTATACAGTTCTTCAAAGTAAAATAAAATAAATTGTATTCCACATGCGCCGACTACAACAGGTGCAGACATTACAGTGAAATGCTTACTTACAGCCCTTAACCAACAGTGCATTTATTTTAAATAAAAATGTTTAATAAAACAACAATAAAAAAGTGTTGAGAAAAAAAGAGCAGAAGTAAAATAAAATGATAGTAGGGAGGCTATGTTCGGGGGCACTGGCTAGTTGAGGTAGTTGATGTAATATGTACATGTGGTAGAGTTAAAGTGACTATGCATAAATAATTAACAGAGTAGCAGCAGCGTAAAAAGATTCGGAGGGGGGTGGGGGTGTTTTGCAGTGCAAATAGTCCGGGTAGCCATGATTAGCTGTTCAGGTTCGGGGTGGGGGTGTTTGGCAGTGCAAATAGTCCGGGTAGCCATGATTAGCTGTTCAGGAGTCTTATGGCTTGGGGGTAGAAGCTGTTGAGAAGTCTTTTTGACCTAGACTTGGCACTCCGGTACCACTTGCCGTGCGGTAGCAGACAGAACAGTCTATGACTAGGGTGGCTGGAGTCTTTGACAATTTTGAGGGTCTTCCTCTGACAACGCCTGGTATAGAGGTCCTGGATGGCAGGAAGCTTGGCCCCAGTGATGTACTGGGCCGTACGCACTACCCTCTGTAGTGCCTTGCGGTCGGAGGCCAAGCAGTTGCCATACCAGGCGGTGATGCAACCAGTCAGGATGCTCTCGATGGTGCAGCTGTAGAATTCTTTGAAGATCTGAGGACCCATGCCAAATCTTTTCAGTCTCCTAAGGGGGAATAGGCTTTGTCGTGCCCTCTTCACGACTGTCTTGGTGTGTTTGGACCATGATAGTTCGTTGGTGATGTGGACACCAAGGAACTTGAAGCTCTCAACCTGTTCCACTACAGCCCCGTCGATGAGAATGGGGGAGTGCTCAGTCCTCTTTCTTTTTCCTGTAGTCTACAATCATCTCCTTTGTCTTGGTCACGTTGAGGAGAGGTTGTTATCCTGGCACCACACGGCCAGGTCTCTGACCTCCTCCCTATAGGCTGTCTCATCGTTGTCAGTGATCAGGCCTACCACTGTTGTGTCAGTCGGCAAACTTAATGATGGTGTTTGAGTCGTGCCTGGCTATGCAGTCATGGGTGAACAGGGAGTACAGGGGGGGACTGAGCACGCACCCTGAGGGGCCCCCGTGTTCAGGATCAGTGTGGCAGATGTGTTGTTACCTACCCTTACCACTTGTTGGCGGCCAGTCAGGAAGTCCAGGATCCAGTTGCAGAGGGAGGTGTTTAGTCCCAGGATCCTTAGCTTAGTGATGAGCTTTGAGGGCACTATGGTGTTGAATGCTGAGCTGTAGTCAATGAATAGCATTCTCACGTAGGTGTTCCTCTTGTCCAGGTGGGAAAGGGCAGTGTGGAGTGCAATAGAGATTGCATCATCTGTGGATCTGTTGGGGCTGTATGCAAATTGGAGTGGGTCTAGGTTTTCTGGGATAATGGTGTTGATGTGAGCCATGACCAGCCTTTCAAAGCACTTCATGGCTACAGACGTCAGTGCTGCGGGTCGGTAGTCATTTAGTCAGGTTATCTTAGTGTCCTTGTGCACGGGGACTATGGTAGTCTGCTTGAAACATGTTGGTATTACAGACTCAGTCAGGGACATGTTGAAAAAGTCAGTGAAGACAGTTGCCAGTTGGTCAGCACATGCTCGGAGTACACGTCCTGGTAATCCGTCTGTCCCTGCGGCCTTGTGAATATTGACCTGTTTAAAAGTCTTACTCACATCGGCTACAGAGAGCGTGATCACATAGTCATCCTGAACAGCTGGTGCTCTCATGCATGCTTCAGTGTTGCTTGCCTCGAAGCGAGCATAGAAGTGGTTTAGCTCATCTGGAAGTCTTGTGTCACTGGGCAGCTCGCGGCTGTGCTTCCCTTTGTATTCTGTAATAGTTTTTCAAGCCATACCACATCCGACGAGCGTCAGAGCCGGTGTAGTACGATTCAATGTTAGTCCTATTGACTCTTTGCCTGTTTGATGGTTCGTCGGAGGGCATAGCGGGATTTCTCATAAGCGTCCTGGTTAGAGTCCCGCTCCTTGAAAGCGACAGCTCTACCCTTTAGCTCAGTGCGGATGTTTCCTGTAATCCATGGCTTCTGGTTGGGGTATGTCCATAGGTCACTATTTTGGATAGCCAATTCTTCTCCATATTGGTTTGGTTAGGCAGTTCCAATTTTCCCAGAAGTTGTTTGAACCAATGGATTCCTCAATTTCAGTAAGTTGATGTCTGATTTATTGTTCATTTTATGTTCTGAGAGTCTGTCTGGATTCTTTTAGGGTTTCCCAATACTGAAGCAGCATATCCTGGTTGTCTGGTTCTCTATGTTCTGAGAGTCTGTCTGGATTCTTTTAAGGTTTCCCAATACTGAAGCAGCAGATCCTGGTTGTCTGGTTCTCTGTGTTCTGAGAGTCTGTCTGGATTATTTTAGGGTTTCCCAATACTGAAGGAGCAGATCCTGATTGTCTGGTTCTCCATGTTCTGAGAGTCTGTTGGGATTCTTCTTGGGTTTCCCAATACTGAAGGAGCAGATCCTGGTTGTCTGGTTCTCTATGTTTTTGGTTGAATATATTCCTATGTTTTTTTCTTATACATTTGCAATAATAATCTAACCATTTTTCTTGATTTGTTTTTTTGGATTGCTTTTAAGTGCCCTCTTTAAATTGGATAAGGACGCCAATTCATAAAACAAATGTGGGGCCAGAAAGTTGTCTAGGACGGACATTGGGGTGCCGATTGCTTTCTGGTAGTTTTACATACTATTCTTGGTCCATCTCTAGGACTGATTGGTATTGTGTATTTTACTGGGCTCTTCTCCCTTGTGGTTTGTTTCTGCCCTTTTAGATATCCTGAAATTGAGCTAAATGTACTTTCTATGCCTGTGATATGTGGTTGTCCCACCTAGCTATCTGAAGATGAATGCACTAAGTGTCTGCTAAACGACTAAAATGTACATGTAAACATCTATGTATATTTTTTAAAGAGTCCCCTGTAGTCTTCCATTGACTATGTACAGACCCAGTGTTCCAGTCTCCTATAGTCTTCATTGACTATGTACAGACCCAGTGTTCCAGTCTCCTATAGTCTTCCATTGACTATGTACAGACCCAGTGTTCATGTCCCCTGTAGCCTTCCATTGACTATGTACAGACCCAGTGTTCATGTCCCCTGTAGCCTTCCATTGACTATGTACAGACCCAGTGTTCAAGTCTCCTATAGTCTTCATTGACTATGTACAGACCCAGTGTTCAAGTCTCCTATAGTCTTCCATTGACTATGTACAGACCCAGTGTTCAAGTATCCTATAGTCTTCCATTGACTATGTACAGACCCAGTGTTCCAGTCCCCTGTAGTCTTCCATTGACTATGTACAGACCCAGTGTTCCAGTCCCCTGTAGTCTTCTATTGACTATGTACAGACCCAGTGTTCCAGGCCCCTGTAGCCTTCCTGTGATGAGGTGATGTTGAAGGAGTCAGGCACAGGAGGGTAAATCACAGAATAACAGGCTTTGTTCCGCAAATACAGAGTTCCGCAGTAATGCGTCAAAAACAATACAGTGCACAAAAATAGGCGCACTGGAAAATATCCCGGCGATACAAAATACATGGAGCTTCACTATCCCCCACAATAAACAATCACACACAAAGACAAGGGGGCAGAGGGAACACTTATACAGGTACTGATGAGAGGATATGAACCAGGTGTGTAATAAACAAAACAAAACAAATGGAATGATGAGATGAGGAGCGGCAGTGGCTAGAAGGCCAGTGACGACGAACGCCGAAGCCTGCCTGAACAAGGAGAGGAGGCAACTTCGGAGGAAGTTGAGACAGTACACCCCCTTGACAAGCAGCTCCAGCAGCGCTCCGACACCGGTCTCGGGGACGGCCAGGAGGACGTGGAGCAGGGCCTCCCGAGGAGGGCCTCCCGAGTGGCGCAGTGGTCTAAGGCACTGCATCGCAGTGCTAGCTGTGCCACTAGAGATCCTGGTTCGAATCCAGGCTCTGTCGTAGCCGGCTGCGACCGGGAGACCCATGGGGTGGCGCACAATTGGCCCAGCGTCGTCTAGGGTAGGGGAGGGAATGGCCGGCATGGATGTAGCTCAGTTGGTAGAGCATGGCGTTTGCAATGCCAGGGTTGTGGGTTCGTTTCCCCACGGGGGCCAGTATGAAACATTTAATAATAATGTATGCACTCACTAACTGTAAGTCGCTCTGGATATGAGCGTCTGCTAAATGACTAAAATGTAAATGTAAAAAAATGGCGACGGTGGAAATCCTGCAACAGGAAGGGATCGAGATAATTCCCTCACCGGGACCCAGCACCACTCCTCCAGACCGTATCCATCCCAATCCACGAGCTACTGAAGGCCCCCCCCACCAGACGCCTCGAATCCAGGATGGAACGGACGGAGTACGCTGGGACCCCTCAATGTCCAGAGGGGGCGGAGGGACCTCCCGCAACTCAGAATCCTGGAGCGGACCAGCCACCATCGGCCTGAAGAGAGACACATGAAACGAGGGGTTAATAAGGAAATCTGGAGAGAGTAATAGAGGTAACCTCGTTTATTCTCCTCAGGACATTGAACGGCCCCACAAACCGCGGGCTCAGCTTCCAGCAGGTGGAGGGGCAGATTCCGAGTCGAGAGCCAGATCCAATCACCCGGTAAAAAGACCGGGGCCTCACTGCGGTGGCGGTCAGCGTTGGCCTTCTGGCGACGCACAGCGCGTTGGAGGTGGACGTCAGCAGCGTTCCACGTCTCCTCTGTGCGCCGAAACCAGTCATCCACCGCAGGAGCCTCGGTCTGACTCTAATGCCATGGTGCCAGAACCGGCTGATAACCTAAAACACATTGAAATGGCGTTAGGTTAGTGGAGGAGTGGCAGAGAGAGTTCTGGGCATATTCGGCCCATGGCAAGACCACCGACCACTCCTCGGCCGGTCCACAACGACCAGGATGGTGGTGTTACCTTGAGAGAGGGGAAGATCAGTTAGGAAAGTGGGACCATGGCCGTTGTGGAACTGGTAAGGGATGTAATTTACCCGCTGGTAGGTGCCTAGGTGCCTTACTCTGGGTGCACACCGAGCAGGAGGAGACATACACCCTCACGTCCTTAGCCAAGGTAGGCCACCAGTACTTCCCGGTCAGGCAGCGCACTGTACGACCGATACCTGGGTGACCAGAGGAGGGGGACGTGTGTGCCCAGTAGATCAGACGGTCACAGACAAGAGCAGGCACGTACTGCAGCTCTGAGTTGGAGATGGCTCTGTGCGTAACACCCGCTCTATGTCCGCGTCCATCGCCCATACTGCCGGCGCCACAATGCAGGAGGCCGGGAGTATGGGGTGTTGTCTATGGGCCTCTCCTCTGGGTCGTACAGCCTCCCCGTGTGTTCAAATGTGTTTTTGCCTACCTGTGTGTTAATGTGTTGGTTTCCCCGTGTGTTAATGTTTGGCTCCCAGTGTGTTAATGTGCTTGTTTCCCTGTGTGTTAATGTGTTTGACTCACTGTGTATTAATGTGTTTGTCTCCCTGTGTGTTCTAATGAGTTTGTCACTACGTTCATCCACCTCTGGCCTGCTAGCCCCCCTACCTCTACGGAAGCACAGTTCCCGCTCAGTCCAGTCAAAGCTATTCGCTGCTCTGGCACCCCAATGGTGGAACAAGCTCCCCCACAACGCAAGAACAGCGGAGTCACTGACCACCTTCCGGAGACACTTGAAACCCTACCTCTTTAAGGAATACCTGGAATGCCAGAGCAGCAAATAGCTTTGACTGGACTGAGCGGGAACTGAGGAGGCAGAATCAGGAGATCGGAGGTAGAAGGATTTAGCAGAGGGAAGAGATGATAGGATGGAAGAGGAGAGAGTAGCGGGAGAGAGAGAGCGAACGTTGCAATGGCACATTACCATCTGAGTAGGGGCAGAGTGAGTAGTGTTGGAGGAGAGCGAGAGAGAAAAGGATACAAAGTAGTGGTCGGAGACTTGGAGGGGAGTTGCAGTGAGATTAGTAGAAGAACAGCATCTAGTAAAGATGAGGTCAAGCATATTGCCTGCCTTGTGAGTAGGGGGGAGACGGTGAGAGGGGTGAGGTCAAAGAGGAAAGGAGTGGAAAGAAGGAGGCAGAGAGAAATGAGTCAAAGGCAGATGTAGGGAGGTTAAAGTCACCCAGAACTGTGAGGGGTGAGCCATCCTCAGGAAAGGAACTTATCAAGGCTCAAGCTCATTGATGAACTCTCCAAGGGAACCTGGAGGGCGATAAATGACAAGGATGTTAAGCTTGAATGGGCTAGTGACTGTGACAGCATGGAATTCAAATGAGGAGATAGACAGATGGGTCAGGGGAAAAAGAGAGAATGCCCACTTGGGAGAGATGAGGATTCCTGTGCCACCGCCGGCGCTGACCAGATGCTCTCGGGGTATGCGAGAACACATGGTTAGATGAGGAAAGAGCAGTAGGAGTAGCAGTGTTTTCTGTGGTAATCCATGTTTCCGTCAGCGCCAAGAAGTCGAAGGACTGGAGGGTAGCATAGGCTGAGATGAACTCTGCCTTGTTGGCCGCAGAACGGCAGTTCCAGAGGCTGCCAGAGACCTGGAACTCCACGTGGGTCGTGCGCGCAGGGACCACCAGATTAGAGTGGTAGCAGCCACGCGGTATGAAGCGTTTGTATGGCCTGTGCAGAGAGGAGAGAACAAGGATAGACAGACACATAATTGACAGGCTACAGAAAAAGGCTACAATAATGTGTTTGTCTCCCTGTGTGTTAATGTGTTTGTTTCCCTGTTGCTCTTCTGACAGCCTCGGCGTAGCTCTGTCTACCTGGGTAAGGCTTTTGTTGCAATGGTGGAGGTGCTGAGGGGGTTTGGAGTTGCTCAGGCCTAGTGATGCCCATGGGGGGGGTTCTGGGTTCATGTCTGCTGGGTTGTGGGGCTAGTCTTTTCGCGGTGGGGGCTGCTATTCTGCTTCTGTTGGATGTGGTGGGCAGGCGTCCTAGGGCAACATTCTTCGGTGTCCTGGCAACCCCCAACCCTTCAAAGAGGCAGTTCATGTTGAGGGTAGGATGGGGGCCAGGTGTACATTCGGCTGCAGGGCACAGTCCCAGGAGATGCAGGCATTGATGCGTTGTATAGTTTCGGGGTAAAAGTCTGTTCTCTGGAGAAGAGCGGACACCACAATCTTGGTGTTGGGGAATGTGGTGATGGCCTATTCTATTACCCTACTCAAGCGATGAGACACCCTCTCCTGCTGGGCCCCCAGGTCCTTACTCAGTGATGTAGCCACCCTCTCCTGCTGGGCCCCCAGGTCCTTACTCAGTGATGTAGCCACCCTCTCCTGCTGGGCCCCCAGGTCATTACTCAGTGATGTAGCCACCCTCTCCTGCTGGGCCCCCAGGTCCTTACTCAGTGATGTAGCCACCCTCTCCTGCTGGGCCCCAGGTCCTTACTCAGTGATGTAGCCACCCTCTCCTGCTGGGCCCCAGGTCATTATTCAGTGATGTAGCCACCCTCTCCTGCTGGGCCCCCATGTCATTACTCAGTGATGTAGCCACCCTCTCCTGCTGGGCCCCCCAGGTCCTTACTCAGTGATGTAGCCACCCTCTCCTGCTGGGCCCCAGGTCCTTACTCAGTGATGTAGCCACCCTCTCCTGCTGGGCCCCCAGGTCCTTACTCAGTGATGTAGCCACCCTCTCCTGCTGGGCCCCAGGTCCTTACTCAGTGATGTAGCCACCCTCTCCTGCTGGGCCCCCAGGTCCTTACTCAGTGATGTAGCCACCCTCTTCTGCTGGGCTCCCAGGTCCTTACTCAGTGATGTAGCCACCCTCTCCTGATGGGCCCCCAGGTCATTACTCCTCAGTGATGTAGCCACCCTCTTCTGCTGGGCCCCCAGGTCCTTACTCAGTGATGTAGCCACCCTCTCCTGCTGGGCCCCCAGGTCCTTAATCAGTGATGTAGCCACCCTCTCCTGCTGGGCCCCCAGGTCCTTACTCAGTGATGTAGCCACCCTCTCCCTGCTGGGCCCCCAGGTCATTACTCCTCAGTGATGTAGCCACCCTCTCCTGCTGGGCCCCCAGGTCATTACTCCTCAGTGATGTAGCCACCCTCTCCTGCTGGGCCCCCAGGTCATTACTCCTCAGTGATGTAGCCACCCTCTCCTGCTGGGCCCCCAGGTCATTACTCCTCAGTGATGTAGCCACCCTCTCCTGCTGGGCCCCCCAGGTCATTACTCCTCAGTGATGTAGCCACCCTCTCCTGCTGGGCCCCCAGGTCATTACTCCTCAGTGATGTAGCCACCCTCTCCTGCTGGGCCCCCAGGTCATTACTCCTCAGTGATGTAGCCACCCTCTCCTGCTGGGCCCCCAGGTCATTACTCCTCAGTGATGTAGCCACCCTCTCCTGCTGGGCCCCCAGGTCCTTACTCAGTGATGTAGCCACCCTCTCCTGCTGGGCCCCCAGGTCCTTACTCAGTGATGTAGCCACCCTCTCCTGCTGGGCCCCCAGGTCCTTACTCAGTGATGTAGCCAACCTCTCCTGCTGGGCCCCCAGGTCCTTACTCAGTGATGTAGCCACCCTCTCCTGCTGTGCCCCCAGGTCCTTACTCAGTGATGTAGCCACCCTCTCCTGCTGGGCCCCCAGGTCATTACTCAGTGATGTAGATACCCTCTCTTGCTGGGCCCCCAGGTCCTTACTCAGTGATGTAGACACCCTCTCCTGCTGGGCCCCCAGGTCCTTACTCAGTGATGTAGCCACCCTCTCCTGCTGGGCCCTCAGGTCATTACTCCTCAGTGATGTAGCCACCCTCTCCTGCTGGGCCCCCAGGTCATTACTCCTCAGTGATGTAGCCACCCTCTCCTCCTGGGCCCCCAGGTCATTACTCCTCAGTGATGTAGCCACCCTCTCCTGCTGGGCCCCCAGGTCCTTACTCAGTGATGTAGCCACCCTCTCCTGCTGGGCCCCCAGGTCCTTACTCAGTGATGTAGCCACCCTCTCCTGCTGGGCCCCCAGGTCATTACTCCTCAGTGATGTAGCCACCCTCTCCTGCTGGGCCCCCAGGTCCTCACTCAGTGATGTAGCCACCCTCTCCTACTGGGCCCCAAGGTCCTTACTCAGTGATGTAGCCACCCTCTCCTGCTTGGCCCCCAGGTCATTACTCCTCAGTGATGTAGCCACCCTCTCCTGCTGGGCCCCCAGGTCATTACTCCTCAGTGATGTAGCCACCCTCTCCTGCTGGGCCCCCAGGTCCTTACTCAGTGATGTAGCCACCCTCTCCTGCTGGGCCCCCAGGTCATTACTCCTCAGTGATGTAGGCACCCTCTCCTGCTGGGCCCCCAGGTCCTTACTCAGTGATGTAGCCACCCTCTCCTGCTGGGCCCCCAGGTCATTACTCCTCAGTGATGTAGCCAGCCTCTCCTGCTGGGCCCCCAGGTCATTACTCCTCAGTGATGTAGCCACCCTCTCCTGCTGGGCCCCCATGTCCTTACTCAGTGATGTAGCCACCCTCTCCTCCTGGGCCCCCAGGTCATTACTCAGTGATGTAGCCACCCTCTCCTGCTGGGCCCCCAGGTCATTACTCCTCAGTGATGTAGGCACCCTCTCCTCCTGGGCCCCCAGGTCATTACTCAGTGATGTAGCCACCCTCTCCTGCTGGGCCCCCAGGTCCTTACTCAGTGATGTAGCCACCCTCTCCTGCTGGGCCCCCAGGTCCTTACTCAGTGATGTAGCCACCCTCTCCTGCTGGGCCCCCAGGTCCTTACTCAGTGATGTAGCCACCCTCTCCTGCTGGGCCCCCAGGTCCTTACTCAGTGATGTAGCCACCCTCTCCTGCTGGGCCCCCAGGTCATTACTCCTCAGTGATGTAGCCACCCTCTCCTGCTGGGCCCCCAGGTCCATACTCAGTGATGTAGCCACCCTCTCCTTCTGGGCCCCCAGGTCATTACTCGTCAGTGATGTAGGCACCCTCTCCTGCTGGGCCCCCAGGTCCTTACTCAGTGATGTAGCCACCCTCTCCTGCTGGGCCCCCAGGTCCTTACTCAGTGATGTAGCCACCCTCTCCTGCTGGGCCCCCAGGTCCTTACTCAGTGATGTAGCCACCCTCTCCTGCTGGGCCCCCAGGTCATTACTCCTCAGTGATGTAGCCACCCTCTCCTGCTGGGCCCCCAGGTCATTACTCCTCAGTGATGTAGCGACCCTCTCCTGCTGGGCCCCCAGGTCATTACTCCTCAGTGATGTAGCCACCCTCTCCTGCTGGGCCCCCAGGTCATTACTCCTCAGTGATGTAGCCACCCTCTCCTGCTGGGCCCCCAGGTCATTACTCCTCAGTGATGTAGCCACCCTCTCCTGCTGGGCCCCCAGGTCCTTACTCAGTGATGTAGCCACCCTCTCCTCCTGGGCCCCCAGGTCATTACTCAGTGATGTAGCCACCCTCTCCTGCTGGGCCCCCAGGTCCTTACTCAGTGATGTAGCCACCCTCTCCTGCTGGGCCCCCAGGTCCTTACTCATTGATGTAGCCACCCTCTCCTGCTGGGCCCCCAGGTCCTTACTCAGTGATGTAGCCACCCTCTCCTGCTGGGCCCCCAGGTCATTACTCAGTGATGTAGATACCCTCTCCTGCTGGGCCCCAGGTCCTTACTCAGTGATGTAGACACCCTCTCCTGCTGGGCCCCCAGGTCCTTACTCAGTGATGTAGCCACCCTCTCCTGCTGGGCCCCCAGGTCATTACTCCTCAGTGATGTAGCCACCCTCTCCTGCTGGGCTCCCAGGTCATTACTCCTCAGTGATGTAGCCACCCTCTACTCCTGGGCCCCCAGGTCATTACTCCTCAGTGATGTAGCCACCCTCTCCTGCTGGGCCCCCAGGTCCTTACTCAGTGATGTAGCCACCCTCTCCTGCTGGGCCCCCCAGGTCCTTACTCAGTGATGTAGCCACCCTCTCCTGCTGGGCCCCCAGGTCATTACTCCTCAGTGATGTAGCCACCCTCTCCTGCTGGGCCCCCAGGTCCTTACTCAGTGATGTAGCCACCCTCTCCTGCTTGGCCCCCCAGGTCATTACTCCTCAGTGATGTAGCCACCCTCTCCTGCTGGGCCCCCCAGGTCATTACTCCTCAGTGATGTAGCCACCCTCTCCTGCTGGGCCCCCAGGTCCTCTGTAGCTCAGCTGGTAGAGCACGGCGCTTGTAACGCCAAGGTAGTGGGTTCGATCCCCGGGACCACCCATACACAAAAAAATGTATGCACGCATGACTGTAAGTCGCTTTGGATAAAAGCGTCTGCTAAATGGCATATTATTATTATTATTATTATTACTCAGTGATGTAGCCACCCTCTCCTGCTGGGCCCCCAGGTCATTACTCCTCAGTGATTTAGCCACCCTCTCCTGCTGGGCCCCCAGGTCATTACTCCTCAGTGATGTAGCCACCCTCTCCTGCTGGGCCCCCAGGTCATTACTCCTCAGTGATGTAGCCACCCTCTCCTGCTGGGCCCCCAGGTCATTACTCCTCAGTGATGTAGCCACCCTCTCCTGGGCTGGTGTTGATGTGGCTTGGGTTTTGTCCTGTGAGTTGGTGGTGGGGGTGCAGGCTTGGCTGGTTGGTGATGGGGGTGCAGGCTGGGCTGGAGATATCTGGCTTGTTAGAGTGATCTTCTCTGCTGTGTTTGGGCAGAGCTCAGGGTGGGGTTTCAACTGTGTCTTTAGGGCACAGGTCTCTCTCTCTCTCTTTGTCCTGCAGCTGCTGTCTTAGTATGGCCATCTCAGTCCTGGAGTTCTCTCTGTCTCTCTGCAGCTCTCTCACCTATGCTGTATGATCAGCCAGTTCTCTCTATCTCTCTGCAGCTCCCTCACCTACGCTGTATGATCAGCCAGTTCTCTCTTGAGTCTCTCTTTCTCTTGTTGCATGTCCCTCAGCTGTGCAGTGAGGCTGCTGTCATCTCTTCATGTGCTGGCTGTGGACCCATGTACGGTGTCTGGCTGCTGTCATCTCTTCATGTGCTGGCTGTGGACCCTGTACGGTGTCTGGCTGCTGTCATCTCTTCCTGTGCTGGCTGTGGACCCCTGTACGGTGTCTGGCTGCTGTCATCTCTTCATGTGCTGGCTGTGGACCCCTGTACGGTGTCTGGCTGCTGTCATCTCTTCCTGTGCTGGCTGTGGGCCTCTGTACGGTGTCTGGCTGCTGTCATCTCTTCATGTGCTGGCTGTGGACCCCTGTACGGTGTCAGCCATTACAAATTCCCTCTCTTTTGATTGAGGGTTAGTGGGCCTTTACTGCTCAGTGCCATGCACTTGGCTGCTCTGTCAAGACAATTACCTTGCTGACATCTCCGTTCTTGTATAAGTCTGCAAACATAGTCTCTGTTCTTGTATAGGTCTGCAAACAGAGTCTCCGTTCTTTTATAGGTCTGCAAACAGTCTCTGGTCTTGTATAAAATCAAATCAAATTAAATTGTATTTGTCACATACACCTGTTTAGCAGAAGTTATTGCGGGTGTAGCGAAATGCTTGTGCTTCTAGCTCCAACAGTGCAGTAATATCTAACAAGTAATATGTAACAACTTCACAACATATACACACACATCTAAGTAAGGAATGGAATTTAAGAATATATATATATATATATGGACAAGCAATGACAGAGCGGCATGGACTAAGATACAGTAGAATATTATAGAATGCAGTATAGACATATGAGATGAGTTGTGCAAGATATGTAAACATTATTAAAGTGACTAGTGTTCCATTTCTTAAAGTGGCCAGTGATTTCAATAGGCAGCAGCAGCCTCTAATGTGCTAGTGATGGCTATTTAACAGTCTGATGGCCTTGAGATAGAAGCTGATTTTCATTCTCTCGGTCCCAGCTTTGATGCACCTGTACTAACCTTGCCTTCTGGATGATAGCTGGGTGAACAGGCAGCGGCTCGTGTGGTTGATGTCCTTGATGATCTTTTTGGCCTTCCTGTCTACAGCTGCACCATCGAGAGCATCCTGACTGGTTGCATCACCGCCTGGAATGGCAACTGCTCGGCCTCCGACCGCAAGGCACTACAGAGGGTAGTGCATACTGCCCAGTACATCACTGGGGCCAAGCTTCCCGCCATCCAGGACCTCTATACCAGGTGGTGTAAGAGGAAGGCCCTCAAAATTGTCAAAGACTCCAGCCACCCTAGTCATAGACTGTTCTCTCTGCTACCAGCACGGCAAGCGGTACCGGAGTGCCAAGTCTAGGTCCAAAAGGCTTCTCAACAGCTTCTACCCCCAAGCCATAAGGCTCCTGCACAGCTAATCATGGCTACCCGGACTATTTGCACTGCCCCCCCCCCCCCCCACCCCATCTTTTTACGCTGCTGCTACTCTGTTAATTATTTATGCATAGTCACTTTAACTCTACCCACATGTACATATTACCTCAACTACCTCAACTAGCCGGTGCCCCCCGCACATTGACTCTGCACCGGTACCCCCCTGTATGTAGCCTCCCTACTGTTATTTTATTTCACTTCTGCTCTTTTTCTCAACACTTTTTAGTTGTTGTTGTTTTATTTTACTTTTTTATAAAAAAAATAATGCATTGTTGGTTAAGGGCTGTAAGTAAGCATTTCACAGTAATGTCTACACCTATTGTATTCGGCGCATGTGGCAAATAAAATTTGATTTGATTTGATTGGGTGCTGTAGGTGTCCTGGAGGGTGGGTAGTTTGCCCCCTGGTAATGCGTTTGGCAGACCACACGCCCTCTGGAGAGCCCTCCGGTTGCGGGCGGTGCAGTTGCCGTACCAGGCAGTGATACAGCCCGACAGGATGTTCTCAATTTTGCATCTGTAAAAGTTTGTGAGGGTTTTAGGTGCCAAGCCAAATTTCTTCAGCCTCCTGAGGTTGAAGAGGCTCTGTTGCGCCTTCTTCACCACACTGTCTGCGTGGGTGGACCATTTTAGTTTGTCA